>NC_084964.1:15681303-15786303 GCF_949316205.1 Platichthys flesus | reverse complement strand
CGCCTGACCGTGTTTGATTTCCGGATAACGGATCACACATGAGCTGAATTGCAACGAGATCCCTAACTCTGTCCTTTCCACTTTGAAGTGGCGGTGATTATGAGATTACATCATGGAGTGATCAGGGGTAACCTTCAGTGTTTTATCTCTGCAGAGCCACCGGTTGGTCCTGGTCTCTGGCAGCCGGCCCTTTCACCTGGAACACGGAGCGGCCAGATGTCTGAGCTCATTAGCTCTCAAACTATTTTCAAGAGAGGAGTTCCATCTCTGGTTTGGTTCGTGCAAATCTAAGTCATGCAAATTAAATGTAAGGGGCTTTATTGAATGATCTAAGTAGAAGGAGGATTTTCCAAATAATACTTCTGATAGAGAAAATAACCTAATAGCAAATCTGATGAGAAACGAAAACTTGATCAAACTCAATTTTCACTTCATTTCTGCCGTGCGCTGGTCAGGCTACCAGCTGCTGCTGCACCTCCGTCAATTAGATGGGTAGAACATGAAGAGAGTCTCTGCTTCTCATTTTGTGCTTTCATGTTTTCACTTTCATGAGTACATCGAGATGAAAACCGTGCAATCACTGTTAGAATCATTTAGAGGTAACTCGGCCCTTACTTTCTACACCGCTCCACCGTTGGATGATTTAAAGATAATAACTGCCGAATAAATCAATGACTTTCCTTGATTTCTCCTTTTATATGTTCTGATCGTGAAGCCTCGCTATTGCACTTAATGATGTAACGTTTTTAAAGTTGTACAAGCTGTGTGTTTATGCGACATGGAGTCGTTTCACAGATAAAGAAATGGGCCATGCCCTTATAAATAGAATTATTTGGGATCTAGGTCAGAAAACCCACTGACATCTGGCTTTTGTCTGCGATGGAAACGGATACAATCAGCTTCCAGTCACAATCAGCTTCCAGTCACAGGTCAAACGACTCTGCAGTCGACACAGGTCTGTGTCTGGGATGGAAACATGACACATGGGCGACAGTGACAATCTGGCACGACAACGAGGTGAGAGGGCGATTAAATGTGGAACATGACACGCTGGATCTGTGAAAAGAGGAAGAAGTGATAACAAGCATATTGTACAATATCATGTCCAACCATGATCTACAGGCAACACAATGTAGTGTGTGGTTAACTTTGGTACTGCGGGACAGCAAAGAGAAAGTTGTGTAAGTATTTAAAACAAGGGCAACGGAAATCTCTATCCCAGAAACGCGTGATTATCCTTGTGAGTATCCCATCGTGTTATTTCCTTGCATGGCAGCCTCGGTTAAACAGGTAAGCAAACATTACAAAGAATGAGTTTTATCAAGGCAATTATCTGAGCAGAGCTGCGCCCGTGAACGTCTTCCACTCTTGACTTGTCTTTGATGGAAGCAGCAGGAGCCTTCTCTCTCCCTCCTCCTTATCGCGCCGCCGAGCCAGCCTGCCTGCTCCCACACTGCGCTGCCAGCAGAAAGGGCACCGCTCGTTAATGCCAGCGAGCTGGAAATGAGTCACAGGCACCTTGTCACGTGGCTGATCTGTGGCCCGAGGGCGCCCTCTGCTCGGGAACCAAAGAACACGCTTTTTCTCTCGCTCGTTGACATTCAGCGGTGCTATCATGACTGCTGTTCTCATGGAATCGGACAGAAAAGAGCAAATGCACACTTTGAGTAAGATGTGGGGAAATGGACCGCGGGCCCGGCCTCGTGGACACGGGAGCCTCTGCTGGTGGCAGGGTTGGATTTGTTCTATTCTCCTCGGTGCTGAGCATCGAGCTCACGGCAGATTTCAAATGTCTGTAATTAACAACGCAGCCAAAAGATAAAACGAGTATTCATGTGATAGATCTCGTAAAGAAAAGACAGATTTTCTCCACTTCCACAACAATGGATTGCCATTATTTATGCCGCAGTGTTTTACAATGAGTGATAAGGATGTGAAATGGGGGAAAAAAATACATCCAAGCTTGTGCACACACCCGGGAATCGTGCAACACAACTTCAGTGGCGCGTCGTGTGAGCCGAGATCATACGAGCACGCAAACAGTTGATTTGCTTTGTTTTCGAAATGGGAGTTTGGGAGAGATTTGATGTAATGAGGTTATTTTCTGCAGTTTCTCCCGCCGCTCCGTGTGGAAGATTGAGACAGTTCGCCGAGTGACTCCAAACTGTCACATTAGCATTAACACAAAGGTCAGAGCCCGAGAAAGACAAATGCTCAGATTCTCTCGGATACTACAAGCTAATTACTCGGCTAATAGACGGCAGCTAATAAAGCGCTTCTTACACACGCGTACATTGTATCACCAATTTGTGACTTGCGTTCGCTGCGGCAAGAAGTTCATTTGTGGTGAAACGCAGTCATTTAGCCCCTTTGGTGTCACCGCTCGCCATCAGCCTGACTGATCTACTTCATTAGGTTTCGTATTCAGAGGCTCCCGACTTCCGCGGACTCAGAGCTGCCGTTAAGCACCAGAGGAGCAGATATGTACGCGGAGGGGGAGATTACCCAAAAGGAGCCGACGTCCCCGAGGTGGAGAGTGCCCTCCGGGGGAATGGGTGGCCTACATAATGGAGCAGCAGCGTCACACACAGATGTTATTTTTGTCAATCGGTAAGAAGGTGAAGCATGGCCTGCTGCCCTGGACTGTGGTGATCCGGTGACTGACGTGTTGCCGCTGCTGCCGACAGAATCATGCAAATTATTTGTAATTATAACGAGCTGGTAACAAACGTGCACTGACGTATCTTCTCTGCAGGAGGTACCTCGATATCCATATAGGCTTAAAATACACCGGGCCCATTAAGTGCGGTGCTTTGAGTTAAATGGCAATGTAATTATATCAACCTGCTGCCAATGACTCACATGTTGGCAGGTATAATGTCACCGTGATTCCAGCAGCTATAATTTCACCATGCTAGACATCTTGGTTTAGCATGTTGGCAATGTCCATGTTTCATTATTAACACTTCATCAAAATTGCAACTGAGATGGATGGAAATTGTATGAACTGTATTTATCAAGCAGCTTCCCTGCAGGTGAGAGCAGAAAATACAATCACAAGAAAAAGAAACGATGAAAGGAAACATTTAAAACTCATTGGAGAAGTGAAGGTCTAATAAATTGTGTATTAGTGTGTTTAGATTTGATAAATCAAGCACGGGTCTGTCACACACGTCAATGTTTCACAGGCCAAGTGAAGGGTTTTGACAGCTGGTGGCGCTAGAGCAACGGTCACAGGCCCGAAACACCATCAGGACTTCTGGAGCCGTCGGAGTCTGTTCCGACATCTCATCAGAGTGGTTGAGTTTTTCCAGTCGTGACAGAGGTGGTCGACCGACCAACTGCCCTGCAGTAAAAACATTATTATCCCCGGAGCCCTGTGCTAGAACATGGCCGAGAGTGAGGCCTGTCTTCTGCTGGAATCCGATAACATGGTAAGAAAAAGGGGCTTTTTCATGAATGCATACATGGAGCCGGAGGGGTAGAGTCCAAATGCATGTTCAGAAGAAGCCGTGAGTTAAACACATGTAGGAATTTAACTTTCTGAACTCTCACTATTATCTGTGAAAAGGGGCGAAACATATATCGACTGTGTGCACAAGGATTCACGTTCCAGTCTTTTGGATTCTGACTTTGCATTTTCATCGCCAGGGAACGCCGCCCCAACCGCAGCTCCTAAAAAAAAAAAATCAAAGCGGAGATCAAAGCCTAATTTTCGCAGCTCCTCGGTGGTCCGTCCCGCTCGTCCCCCTCTCCCAAGAAGAGTTCTGGGGAGCACCGTCTGCGTTTCAGCACCGATTCACTTCTCAGGGTTTCATCTGTGATCTCTCCCTCTTGTTTTTCTTTGAAAATCCCTCCACTACGTGCAGCTAATGAAATATAAAAAGCACAGTGGGCGCACTGGAAGTGAATGGCTGAGAGGGAATACTACTCAAACAGCTTAGTACAGGCCGGGAAATATGTGTAATTTTCTAAACACACGATTGAGAATTGGTTGTGACATCGGGGGTAATCCTCCGGCCATGTAAAGTTATTCATGTGAATATGATTTTCACCCCGTCAGAACTTAATCATCCACTCGGAGAACTGCGTGATGAAGACCTCTCACAGAAGAGCAGCAACAGAAATCAATCTGCAAGCGTCGAGACACTCTTCAGAAATCTTTAATCTGTTTTCCTTAAGTCAAGTTTAAATAACACCATGTGCTGCTTAAAGGATAAGCTGAAAAGAGGTAATTTGGCAGGCCTTGTCTTCCAAATTGACTTTATATGGAGACATTACTCAGTGCAGCAGCTCTAATGAAGTCCTCTGTCCTCAGCCAGGTCCAATGCAATGACTGAAGGAGACAGACTTTGAAATCTGAAAGGGCTGCTCGGCTGGATTCATCAGCACCGTGTTGGATACACTCACAGACACACAGACTGAATTCCGGTGCTGGGAGGGAAATTAAGTCCTTTGCATTTTGGGGGTGGTGCCTGTTAGTCTGAGCCTTTTCATAGATTCATTTGTTTTAGGTCAGAACCACTGAATGAGTCAAGCTTCTCCTGCTTTGGAGTTGAGCAGCCTCTATCAGGGAACAGCACCACCACGACCCGTTCTTCCACCGTCCTCGTCTCCAGTAAGCGCAGACGAATGGGGACAAATGCTTTTTCTCACGCTGGTTCTTGCTTTTTTTTTTTCCACCCACAGTGCATTTCTCTCAACCCGTGCAGCTGCAGCCTGCTGCCTCGCAGTGTGCACAGGCTTCTTTAATCATTTGTTCCGTGCCAGGAGGTCAGGAAAGTGAGAGGAGAGCTGACGGCTGAAATATAGATACATACGTGTAACCTCAGTGTTATTGTAAAGCAAACACGGAACGGTCTATGTGCACGTCTCTACCTCCCTCCTCAAACAGCACAAAGAGTTCAATTATTAAATATTCACTCTCCTTATATAGAAATGACATATTTTAGCTTTAATAACTGACATGGACGTTTCTAACCCTCGCTGGTTTTAGATGCAATCCAAAAAAGTCACACCGGCCACACACATCATTAACGCTGCCGGGGCCGCTAATAGACAGCCACTGTTTACACGGCTAATACGTGAATCCCTCAGGCACCGGAAACCTGCCTCCACCATCCGAGGGAAATATTTTCAAAGCCTAATTGGTCAGTGAGAACAAACAGATCCGTGCCGAGCAATGGAGGCCGGCCGCCCCTCTCTCACCGCGTCACCGTAATAAATACAGACCAGTTCATTAATGCAGGTCTCAGCTTTACGTTGAGGAGAGAAAAAACAATTATGACAACCGCAACCACAAACTATAGACGCAGTAGCTAGATCAGATGGTTATTCAGTGGGTCAGTGATCATTGCTTGATGTTTTCGAATTATTTCATTAATTAATAATTCAATTTCAATCTGTTTGCTGCGATTTAATAACACAATTTATGAAACTGACTGGATTCACTTGCCATTACAACGGTATTGCAAATGTGTATTAACAGGTCTGCATTGAAAAAAAGAACACGTCACAAAATGGTTCATAGTCTTTATGCTAATATTTGTAAGGTATTAATTCTTTATCCTAATCCGTCCGGATATGTCTAATTGCTGGGAGTGCACCGTAACCACACCAGATTGATATCAGAGGGTCATCAGAGATTATGAGCAGGTCGGCCATGGGAAAGTGTTCGAGGGCTTGATCAACACTACGTGTCTGTGAATGGAAATGAGCTTTGTGCAAATTAGCGATGTAAAGTTTTCAGAGCTGCTAATGATCAGATTAATAGATGCAAATGGTAGGGGGGGGGGGGGATCCCTCTGGCGCGGTTTGAAACCGAGGGATCGGTGGCATGAAAGTAGATTAAAGCTCATTTAAGCGGTGGGGCGATTATTCACGGGTTAACTTAGCTTATGCAATGCAAGCAAATAATGCTCGTGCTTAAAGCGAATTCAGATGAGCCCAAAATATCCTGCTCTGCACGGGAGAATAAAATACTTCCACTGACACTGAACTGGAGAAACAGTCACTGGGAAACAACTTGTCTGAGATAACATAGAAACTGTCACAAAATGCATATAAGCTGAGGCACTTATTGTATTATAGATTCTTTATTTAGGCTTTAGGGTTATGAATCCAGGACATTTCTATGAATCATATACATTTACTCATTCAGTTTTCTTTCCTGTCTCTGATCAGAGAGAGCCGGGGACACAATTTACCAAAGGAAAGCTGGATATCTGACTGGTGTTTCTGATGTAGCAAGGAAAGACCAAATGCACAACATGGCACATTGTTGAATAAAACGTTCTCCAAGTCAACCAGAGCTAATTTCTAATCGTCTTGTGGGGTCCTGCACCAAAATGGAAGAAAAAAAAAAAAAAAACGATTAATGCAGATTTAATGAATACATTAGCTCTGATTTCCCAGAGTTGCTCGTGTCCTTTGAAACACAGCCTGCCTTTGAAAAACACGTATTCACGTCTCTCTCTCCGTGAGTCAGTGCACTTCTCCTTCTCTGCGAGGGGGGGGGTCCCCTGTGAGATGAGGAGGAGCCAATGTGTCGACAACAATGGAAGAAGTTCAACAGCATCCCACCTCGCCAAAAAACTGCCACCTGTTAATTAGAGGTTATGTATGAAGCTACCATGGCGACGCGAGGCTCCACATCAGGTGTCTATTCAGAGGAGCAGCCCAGGTGATGGCCGACGGAATTATTATGCAAATGCGGCGCTGCATATTAAACACCCGGTGAACTGATTGCCTCCGTATACCTGACTGAGTCAAGCTTATTGCGTTCCGGTCCTGAAAGACCAGTGGAGAGAAGTAGAACCAAAAAAAAACAAAAAACATCTTGCCCAGAAAAGTCATTTCGGAGAACAGCTGCCGGGGAAATTGTTCGAAAATGGCATGGAGATTGAAATTGAGCACAACGGCTTGTATTGTTTCCAAAGCAAGTAAAAACAGAAATTTAAATAAATTTCTAACACAAAACGAATAGTTGGACAGGGTTTTGATTTTGGCAGGCGAGATGAAGTGGCAGAATAATGAAAAGCCTGGCTTGTCCTCTCATGTCTCCCCCCCCGCGTGCACTGAAGACGACAGAGGACGGGAAGGGACATTTATGAATATAATAAGAAATCATATCTTCACATCTTCCGGTTAAAGCCTGATTTTATCACACAGCTTTCCAAAATTCGGGGAAAAATTGATTTATTTGACCAATAAGTCCTGAGATGGCTTAACTCCTCCAGGCGACACAGATACTGTACCCCCTCCATCAGGTGCAGAGGAGGAGGGGGGGGGCAGGCAGGTAGCTCTTATCAGCACTCTGACATGTCCTCCTGCCAACCTGCAGCGACGCCCGCCAGCCCTTCACTCCCTTCCACACGCCTGGCACGCCGCCTCCGGACACAGACGAGCCAACAAACAATCATTTGTCCAAGTGACAAATTAAAACATGGTCAAGTGCCAGATCAGCGTCGCAAGTTTTTTAACGAATTATGAAACAAACTGTGATAATCCATCTCACGCACGGGCGACAACTGCAGCTCGGATTTAAAAAAGGGGCACAAAAGTTTTGTTAGTTTTTTTATTGAGTCGACTCAGTACTTGTTGGACTGTTGATTAATGGATTGCTGAATGAAATCCTGAGAGTGCAGAGCTGCATAATGAGAAATTACAAATTGTGTTGCCTCAGTCAAAAGATATTGTTTCATAAAACAAAGTAATTACATGAACTGTGTTGGGTTCTTCTAGAAGAATCGTTTCTACATTTATTTGTGTCTGTAAGCTAATTACAACGAGCATATCAAAACAGTCAATAAATGAGTTTTTCAATGATACTTTCATAAGTTGTGAAAAACGCTCATAAACCCTTAAATATGCCACATCTGAAATCTATTCTGCATAAAATAAAATATGGGACTACAAACTATATATTCTGTATTCTATACGTACAAGTACAGCAACCGGTTTTTATCAGCTTCTCTAAATATGTGAGTATTTGAAAATCAAGAAAAGTAAATAAATAACCAAATTACAGAGAACTACTTCAGTCTTCTGATATTTCTTGCAAACTAAATGTGGATTTAACAAGCGTATAAAAATGTCCCAACAAATTGACTCAGTGAGTTTGTTCTAGTCAGTTTGCTGTGCCCGGATGATTTGGGGAATCATTTGCTAACTTTTGAAAACAAGGGGATATTTATTTTCTCTGGTTTCCACGACTGAAAAATGCAGAACACGACCTAGCTTGACCCCCAATGGTATGAAACACAAACCAGTAAATCATATTGACACGTTCATTTCGATAAACGGTCTTAAAGAAAAGAGCCCGAGCAGCAAAACAGGGAACAATTATTAAATTCAGATTTACCGATTGATTCATCGATTTATAAAATGTACACGTGGAATAATCAGCCAATCAGTCCTGGTGAGTTGAAAGCACCATGTGATTCAAGCCGTGGCTCGTGCTCCGGTGTTGTACGCATGCAGGTTACCCTCGTGCATGTTCACGACCGTGTGCTCCCTTCCTCTTTTCTCACAACCTTCCTTTTCACCGGCAGACAAACCTGCTAATGAATAATTTACGCGGCCGCTGACGCCCTCAGATTAGACAGGGGAAAATTGTTTCAGGAACACATGAATGTTTAAAGACGAGTCACTGAACCTCGGTGGTGTCTGGAGGGGCCTCTCCGGTGTCATTCATTTGCGCCCAAGCTGCTATCAGAGGGTTCGGAGCGACAGCGCCCGGGCTCCGTGCAAATTCAGCAGGAAAAAACAAGAAAGAAGGAAACCCTTTGATTCTGTGGGTGCGGGTGGTGGTGGAGAAGGGGGGGGGGGGTGGGGTCATTTGTTTCTGTGCTAATACCTTCTCCACACTGATACAAGTGAGTGAGGAGCTTTGCATCTCGGAGCAAAATGCCAGGACGCTGTCAGGTTCAATGTGTGTGTGTGTGGGGGGGGGGGGGGGGGGGTTTAAGCCACCTCTTAGCATTGTCGGCAGTGTATTTGCACGTTTTGGCAATATTCCCTCGGCATACAAGAATTCACTGTGCGTGTCCTCACACCGTGCATGCACACACACACACACAGAGACACACACGCGCACATAAACACAGGCTGTTTGTCTCTGGTCCCGGTCCGGTGCACAATATTTACATCAAAATTAAACGAAATAATAAGAAATGAAATTAGATAAATAACTTGTCTCCCGTGTCCCCGCACACTGCACAACAGTCCCGGAGGATGAATCACAGCATTTTTCACACATGATGTGTTTTGCACGTTGTCGTACAAAGGGGTCTGGGGGGGGGTTTAGAGCGAAAATTACGTTTTAAATCACATGATTCTTCATCACACATCAACACCAAAGCATTTCACACTTTTTTCTTTTTACGAGGTCGACATTTTTCCACGCTGTTTAAAATCCAAGGACATCTTCACTTCTTTTAATTGCAGTGCTGTCGCCAAACTAAATGGGGTGTGAGGTTTCAAGTGAAATTTCTCAATCTCTGGAAAAGCTTTGAGCCTCTTTATATCTTTGATTATTTCCAATATAAGAACTTTATTTCATTTTCTCGTGTCTGAAAACATCTCTAAGATCTACTGCGGATGTAATATTATTAGATTGTTATGGTGTTTTGCCTCCTGCCTCCTGAAACACTGCTTTCCCCCTGATCTTTTTGCAATCACACCAAATGCAACCCGGCCCCTGCTTGAGAGCATTCATACAAAAGGCCCTCAGGAAACGTTTTTGTTATCTGAACAGTCTTAACCTTAAACATCAACCCCTCCATTGGTCCAATCGAGCGGGCTGCAGGGGGCGCCGCTGCTCACGTCTCTGTCCGGTCCACACCCACTGCTTTCCCCGTTGAGCGAGGCCAAATTAAACTCTGTGGAAATTCATTTCAAATGCACGGCTGCTGGTATACCTGTTGAGTGAAATTAACTGCAGTGTGTCCACCCCCCCCCCCCCCCCCCCGAGCTGCTGTATTTACACTCCACGTCAGGGCATAGCCTTAAAGACATGGACGTACAAAGGGCCATAGGACGAGGAGGTGAGACAAGTGGGATTGCTTATTTAATTGAGTTCTTTTTTGTCATATACTAGTAAACCTTATTCAAACTGGTGTTATATAATATCTTATAATACTGCAAGATGCAAAAGGAATAGTGAAGTGACTGCTCTGATAGAGGAACAATATGAAAATCCATCGAGTAGGTTCATAACAAATCTTTCTGATTACTGTTATATTTTAAAAGTAGATTTACAGACATTTATTTGCTCCATTTATTTAAAAGACTTCCTCTTCGTATGAAAGATGATTAAATTCATAACTCTGTGGTACGTTTGTTGTCTAGTCCCGACGATAATGGAAAGTAATTCCATCTGACCAAGGTCGCACCCTCAAAACTAATTTATTCTTCATATTCCATTTGGCTTCAGCGAAAATATTCATCACGAGTTAACATCCCAATAATATTTTTGTGGATTTGATTTTGCAGCGAGGGGCGACGGTGATAGATAACTCACGGAGAAGCTTTTGGCGTCAAATTCATAATATATATGAATCATAGAAGCAGTGTTGTTATTGAATATGTTCCGTGGTTTAAGCCTCATGTTTAAAATGTTTAATGAGTCAATGTGTCATTTTGACTGAGTGCACATGGTTTCTGCTGTTGTGGTGGTGTGATGCAATGTTGGTTTACTGTTAACATAAGGGAGTAAATATTGTCTCTCGGCTCTCTGTGGTAAAGCCAGGTCAAGGTCAAAAGGTTGAAGGTTGAAGGTCAAAGGTTATTACGGTTAAACAGATTCATCGATTCTTCAAAAAAAACACTGGGAAGCCGCTAATTCGTTTTTAAGAAAATCTCTATTCATCTAATTGGTTTCTATGAAGAGGATTTCATACAACATGCGGTTAATGTTTGTCATAATAAGACCTTCTGTGTGGATCAATCTGCCATTCAGTCAAACTGTGGATTCTAATTGAAAAGCCATTGAGAAGATAAACTGATGAGCGACACTTGATCTCAAGATGATGACAACGACCTAATTAACCTATCGTGTGAGAATAATCCAACAGGTTCTCACACAGAAAGGAAAAACAGAGCTGTGGTGGATCTCACTGAGAGATCATCTCTCAGGTGGTGCATGAGGAGGCTTCTTCCTCTTGAACCCTTCCAGCTGCAGTCTGTCCTCCAGCCCACATTAACAGCCGAGTGTCTTTCCAGCTTCATTCCAGTGCAGACGCTCAGAGAGCCAGACAGCCGGACAAGGATAAGTGGCTTCCAGGAGGAAGAAGGCCCCTGCACGATTACATAACAATGGAGGAGGAACTTTTTGGCAAGGACGTCATGTGAGGAGACACACTCGTGATGAATGTTCTCTCCTACACGTGTGGACCAGTTCTTTTCTTTTTCGACATCGCCCTTCAAGCACGACGCAGTCCCGGTGATCCGTCTCATATAATTCTTCATGTGAAATAAGCAGGGCAGCGTTGTTGCTGTGACGCGCCGCTAAGTAATTCCACTTCTGTTGTACTACAAAAGGATCCTGTCACAAATGTGACTTTGGAGCAATAGATTTTTGGATCAATTTTCAATGCAGTCGCAGTCTCTGCTCTACTTTAATACTTCCTCGGAGCAGATTAAGATAAGCATCTTCCTTCCTGTCCCGATTGTCAATGAAATGACAACCCCTCTCGTGGCCCCGATTCTGACAAGAGGGAAAAGCCGGGCTGTGAGATGTCTTGCTCAAACAAACTGGAAGTGAATTTCAATAGGCCTGACCCGGGTCAGAATTAACTGAGCCTAACCTAGATCCCCAGACTTCCAAGCACACAGAAGAAAACCTTGTTGAATAACCTCACAAAAGGCTGAGGATAATGAAGTGGGACTGGAAGTGTTTTTTAAAAAGGCGGTGGTTGCCCTGCGATGCTTTTCAATGGGACTTTTCCCTGATGCCAGGATTCTGCAGTTTCACTTCCCTGTCTGTGCCCGACTGGGTCTGTGAGGAGAGTTCTGATTTGTCTGCTTCAATCCAGGAAAAATACAGATATGTACATGTAGGGGTATGAGATATATATACTTCAAGACATGTTATACCTCCAACAAGGTCATTGTGTTTTATTTGTTACTTATCAGGATAACAGTAAAACTACTGGATGAATTACCACGAATCTTGGTGGAGGGATGTGGTATGAGCCAGGACAGAACATATCAAATCCATGGCAGGAGCAGGGTTGCACATGTACAAGCTCGACTAAAGAGTGAAAGATGCAGACAACTTGCGGAGCTGCAGCCGAAACTATGAGGTCTGCGTGGATGGTAACAACTTTACGTCACAAGCGAGCAAATATTGTTGGAGATCTCTTTTTTTTTATTTATGAAACCAAGAAGGCACAAATAAAAATATGTGCTTGCCGCAGTCTGGATATAAAACACATTATTTAATTTCACCCACATGAAGGCAATTGTGGATTTAATGAGCAATTGGAAACTGAAAGACTTCTTCTCTAGAAGCAGTTACACAAAATCTAAAGACTCACTGAAGCCTGACTAGAGTTCAGCACGAGAAAGAACCGATTTTCTGTTTACAACACAAACTGTGAGCACAAGGGGTCAGCGCGTGTCCCACCGAGGTCGCGGGTTCGGTTGCTCATTTAGGCGGCCTGAAATATTATTCAGTGGTTCCAGTGAGTGTGCGGTGTGCAGTGTCAACCTCCTCCGTGTCACGGCAAATTTATAGCACGAATCAAGGAGCTCTCTGCGGCCAATTCAAACGCCCCTGCACCGTATTGATCTGTCACTGACATGGCTGTCACACAGGACACTGGTGCTAATGGAGGGCGATAAAGCAACTATAAACCGGCTGGAGCTCGCTAGCGCATCACTGTAAAAAGACTGATAGCGGCAAACAAGAGCTGCACGAGGGCTGGAAGACTCACACAGAGGATTTTTTATACGGATTCTTTTTCCTCTTTTTTTTCTCCACACTGCCGCCATAAACACAAAGAGGCGTTTTATGGATTCTTTGTGAGGATGACAATGAGAAAGCATCTCGCCACAGAGAGCAACAAAATGTAAAGTGTACAATTTGGGGGTCTTTTATGGTCTTGGGAGACTGTGAGCTCAGCGTACGTTGCTGCTTTGCACTCGAGCCTTAAATATGCATGTGCCGAGAGCTCGGTGCGGGGAAAAATAGTTGGCCTTTTTTTGTTTGTTTACCACGTCTCAGGGGAATTTCCGTAAAAATGGAGAAAGCTAATTGCATTTTTTCGTTACTCCTAACCTTTCACATTCGGATGCATGTTACTTCCTGCAATTACACTATGTGCCAAAGGATATGTGATTTTCCCATTAGATTTCAGTAATCTGCTCCCTTTGGAATAAATCCACAGTTATGTGCAGTACACAGGGCCCCGCGCTATTAAACTCTTAATTTGAAAAGTTTCTTTGCCAAATCTGTCAGGGCTCGGTTACCATCACCCATCAAACGCGTCGCCTGAGAAATAGCGGTGGGATAATTATTGATTGTCCGGGAGGAAGTTAAACTTCACATTCACTCCTGGCACTGCAGAGTGGAACTCAATGATGCATCAGCTCTGGTCTGTCCAGTTCCACAATCATCTTTCCCAGCAATCCTATAAAAAGTGTTAGCACGTCTATTTGTGGTGTATAAGAAGCAACACAACATAACATCGGGTAACTCACAAGCGACACATTAAAGGAAGAATTTTCAAAACTGAGGCAGCACTGATCAAACTACTTTTACTTTTGTGGGTCAAGCTCCAAAACAACATCCTCCTGTGCGATCTGAAACCCCCTGAGTTTTTAATGGAGACTCTTTTAAACATCACAACATCATTAACACTGTGTCTTTATTTAACTTCACACCCATAACTTATCATTCACAGCATGACACTTCAACTACTGTGTGGAAATAAACTGAAACCAGATCAGGCCACGATGCAAAGACTGTTAATGAAAGATGGATTGACAAGGCTCCACTGCCTTGTTCCGAGGTGAAGCTGAAATATCCCGGAGAGAGGAGCTGACATCTTGTGGTGTGGACATAGTGTCTGTGGGGTATGAAGCCGTTGGATCAAGGTGCCCCCTAATGCAAGTGTTCGACCAATCGCGAGTCAATCTCAGCTGTCAATCATTACGTACTTGAATACTTATGAAACACCACTTTACGGACACATGAGCACTTGAACATGCGTCAGTGCGATAAGAAATTCCTCAAACAACTGAAACACCTGAGAGTGACGTGTAAAGCAATGCATGCTGGTCCTAACACAATGCATGCTGGTCCTAACACAAAGCATTCTGGTCCTAACACAATGCATGCTGGGCCTAACACAATGCATGCTGCATAGTGGGAGCGAGCCGCTGGTTAAAACTCCCCACATAGTATTTATGCATCAAAGAATCTCGGGTAACCTTGAATTGAAGACTTCTGTGTAACGAGGATTTTCGCCATCACAGGTTGAACAGAAAATATTTGCTGCTCTCAGTGAGAAGAGAAGAGAACAGCTGATTGAAACATATGTTCCGGATGCATAATATACATATGTTATGAATAAATAAGTGTATGGGTGTCGACGGAGCACCGGAGCGACACAGAGATTAGAAACAGCTCAACTGCAAATCCTCAAGGAAAAATAAAACTATTATTCTTGTTTATGAATTTTATGAGAGCACAAGGCAGTTAGACAGATCTGCACTGACGGCCGTCCCATTTATCCACGGCCGATAAACTGTTTATTGTCTCTCAGGTACACTCTTTGCTCCGGGGCAGACGCTGGTTGCACTTTTCACATCCAACCATATTTTCCACCGTAAAGTATCTCTCGGTTTCAGGACGTAATCGCGCAGCAGATAATGGTGACTGAAAAAAGCTTTTGGAAACTCGCACATTACTTGAGCTGTGCTTAAGAATAGAAGAACACACAAAACCTTAAATTGACTGCTATTACCCCCCCCCACCACCACCACCACCACCCCCTTCTCTGCAGCGCCATCGATAGCTCTTATTTCTCAAAGACTCTCTGCAGTGTTAAAAGGAGGGACGATATAGATTTCTATTAAGATGCCGGAGCAAATTTTATGTTTTTGGCTCGAAACCGTCCTGTCAGACTTCTTCACAGCACAGTAACATTCGATAGAGTGTCTATTTTTTGCTCCATTTAACTCCCGAGATGCTTCGGCTCAATAAACACCGGGCTTCACACTCTCGCCACCTGGCAAAATAGCCGGTGGCATTCTTCTTCTCCTCCTCCGCCCAAATCACGCTCCCTCCACTTGACACGCTGTCTTTGTGAACTGACTCCATATTTCCAGAAATCCCCCTCCACCTCCACCTCCGCCATCCTCCTCTGTTCACCCTGTTCTCCTCTTCCCCGTCAATCCCGGGCGACCCTTTGCCGTCTTAAGCCGTGCAATTTGAGCAAACCGGAGTTCAGCTTGCAGAGAGGACGTGGCTCGAGCCCGGCTTGTCTGATGACCTCTTCAGCTCCCCTCCTCCTTATCGACATTCATATCAAACGCACCCACATGTCCCCTCTTCGTCTAATTCCAAACCCGTGCTTCTTCGAACCCCTGCAAATAACTCTCTGTCCATCTGTCCCCTGCCTCGACGAGAAGGTAGACGCCATTCAAAGACCTTTCTCTCAACGTCCTCAGTTCCTCCAGCACTTCCTCCGCTGACCTTCCAGACTTTGGTTTAAATTATCTGTCTCCTCTCCCCCACAGATGAGGTCCTGAAACGGATTCCACAGTCTTGCCACTCTTTGCTGATTGCTATCACCAGCACCTCTCTGACTGGAGAGCGATTACAATCTGTCTTGGAGTCAGGTGAAGTGCTGCTGCGGGAACACTTCACAATAATGGAACTTTACAGGCTTTGGAAAAAAGAGTGAATCAATAAGAAGGATACTGTATTTATAACACTTCAATATCTGCGGTAGAGCGTAATCACTTTGTATAATATCGCTGACAGTTCCTGTGAGGCGTGAGAGAGGAAAACCAATACTGGTGGGTCTCCTGTGCTGGATCCCTCCACCTAGTCTGACCTCTGTGTATTGTTACGCCTACAAATACACAACATCCATGTTGACACCGACAATTCAGCAGTAACATATTGTAGAGACGTTCACTGAGGATGTTTCTGCCTCTGTGATATTCTCAGCATCATCAGTCTTCTGTACAGAAATTAGCTTTGAGCAGCAGAAAGGATAATTCATATTAACACTGTGCTTCTAGTGGATGTGCTTAACTTCACTTTTCCACATGCTAGTTTGATAGCTTGAACCATAAATTAGCATTAGCTGGGATTGATCACGTTTTTCTGATATAAGACACAATGTTAGAAACTATGAATGATGAGTCAAGCATAAATAAGAACATGTTTTTATGTTAAATATATATAACATCTAACAATTCTTCATTAAATTGACTTCTACTGACTCATCCAGAAAAACGCAAACTCCCATGATCCAACGCTGTCTCCTGACATCATCAAACTAGGTTTTGTTAATTGATTTAGATTTTTAAGTATAACATGATGAATAACTTAGGCTCAGAGGATGATGTATAATATGTTTTCAATGCCCCTCACCTCTACGGGGCATTTTAGCATCCTTCAGCTCATTGTTTCAGGTTCCAGATGCGATAACAGCTGTTTTCAGAAAAAAAGATCTCTGATAAACATTCGTGCTTATCACGGAGGAGCATCTGGCAGCTGAGGAGATCATTATTTGATTCTTATCTGAAAATCAATTCATGCCCCTCGAATATTTAATCCCTTTAAATAGGACCTATCGTGCTTTTTCTTATTCTCTGTTGTAGATATTATGTCACGGTGTGTCACATGTTCATATTCCAGATTGCCAAAGTTAAAAAAAAGAAAAACAACGCTGTGAATATATGTAAATGCAAATCCCCCACGAGACAAAAGGTTTACCAGGGGCTGCATTAAGCAGGCAGTCGGAGATAAGGAAAGACTTTTTGAACTGTGCCTTTTTGCAAAGCTGCCGTGCACAATCAGAATTAAACTACAAAGCTAAGGAATACGCATTACAAGTGGACAATTCACTACAATAATAAATACAGTGGCAAAGTAATACATGCCACTATTATGAAGTTTGAATTTTTGACATTTGCAATGCCCAAAAAAAAGACAGTGACACAAAAGTAACTGCTGATCATGAGAGAGAGAGAGAGAGAGAGAGAGAAAGAGAGAGAGAGAGAGAGAGAGAGAGAGAGAGATGGGTGGGGGGGAGGTAGAGACAGACAGAAATATAACTTATATAAGGCCGGGTAAGCAAATCACACACCCATCAGAGCAGAAATCTACAGTGGCCTCCAGTAACCAGGCACCAACCATAGGCACCCGACGCTAACAGTGAACAGCAGGAGCAACTGGTACCAGTCAGTCTGGCTGGGGGGGGGGTGAATCACACGACTGTAGTATATAATTCACAAACAACACATTTTCTAGATTGAAGACGAGAATAAACACAGGATCAGATACTTTGCAATTAAAGCTAAATGCAACTGGTTACACAATGATACAAAACAGACCAGGACACACATAACGATAAATGCAGCAATTTATTTTTCATTACACTGCAAGGTTCTATTTATCTGGTGAAGTAGAACGAAGTGAAAAAACAAACAATGATGCCTGGCCATTCAGTTCCATCGTGTTAAATAACTATTAACCACAATTTACTTTTGCTCTTTAAATACGTTGATGATTGGATTTTATTTTATCTCGTATATTTGATACATTTGATACTTCTGACAATGTTGACTCAACCCCGTCTCACAGAGATTAGTAGTTTGCAACTGGATTTCAATATTTATAAATATGATGAGTTGTTAATTAATGTATTTGACAATATAAAATAGAGAACGTGAAAATTAAAAAGTGATGATCAAAAAGGCACAAAGCTCAGAGAGTTCAGAGCTCTTTCTTCAGGTCTGGGAAAAATGGAACCAGAACTAGTCCAAACACACAACCACAATCTTTTTCCAAACCTACAAAGCCTTATTTGTGGGCGATATATTAATTTCCCCGGATCTGATACAGGCGCTTGCTGGATAATGTTTATTTCCGTGTTTAAGTGATCGAAAAAAAATCATTGTTTATAACCGTCGTGGAGGATGTAACGTTTTGCGTGGTAGAAAAACAACCATTAGCAAACAGATAGAGTATGTGATCATATGTACAGATATGAAACATGCGACACACACGTTCCCACACATGCTTGTAACCTGACATTCATCTCTGCAGTGTGTGATACAATGACGCCTCTCTCTTTCCCTCAACACCATTTTTCGTCATTACTGCAGTTTCCACGCATGTTGTTCCACACGTTTCCAAACGATATTTGTTCACTTAGCATAACACATCACATGCTGTTATTACAATTACCTGTGTATTTATTTATCTATTTAAAAAGAATGAGACGATCTCTGTGAGGATTGTTTAATCTCACCTGCGGTTTCTGTTAAATTTGCTTCTCCTCTCTCTCTCTCTCTCTCTCTCGCTCGCTCTCTCTCTCTCTCTCTCACTCTCTCTCACGACATAGATGCTGATTGGGTCTTCATCACTTTAGTTCATTTGCTGGATGCTGAACTACATGAAACAGATCTGATGTCAGGGAACAGGCAGTAATTTATACCTAATTTCACTCAGGGCTGTAAATTAAACCGTTACTGTCACATGTGCATTACGACTGATTAATAACAAGCTCCAACAAAATGCCGGTGCAGGCGACCACGGTCACGGTACATGCGGCACAGGGACCATCTGTACGGAGGAGTGGGGGATAGACTGCATGGCTGCGGATCAAAGGGACTGGCTGACAAGGTGGGAGTGAAGGTGGGATGTATGCTGCGCTAAATAAAGAGTCTGGACTTAAACACCTAGACAGCAGCTGGCTCCCTAACAATGGTGGGAGGCTGGTGCACATTGAAGGGCTCCTTTTGTCAAAGCGGCTGGTTTTCCAGTGCGACTGCTGTTGTTTGTTTCCCCCGCTTGAAAGCAGGCGCGAGTAATCCTCAAAGCCCCTAATCGATATACGTGCGTTTGCAGAGAGTCAGTTAAGAGAGACAGGATTATGTTTTTTGTGTTTTCCGGTTGGAATATTTGTGTTTGGCTGAGGCCCGCATCCACACTAATACATGTCAGGTTTTAAAGTGGTGATTCAAGACCATTTTAAACCCTGACGTCTCAATCCAGACAAAACGCTTCGGCTCCGCAAACCTGCAAACTCGTCACATGACCATTCACGTGCACTGGGCATGTGCGTGCTGGTGTAAACAGGAAGCAGATTGTCGACTCTGCAGTTGGTAGCATGTAACTGCGTTTGTGAAGAGTAATATCGAGGGGTTTCTTTTCTTGGATCAATGATTGGGTGGCGTCGACATTTAATGTTTTGCCTTCATCACTGGTAGTTGAGTGATGAAGACCCAATCGGGACGCTAATGCCCGTCAATACTAAAATATGTGTGTGTGTGTGTCTGTGTGTTAGTGTGTGTGTGTGTGTGTGTGTGTGTTTATGGCCTTTTAATTGCTTGTTGTCTTTTATCCTCAGCTACCTAAACAAATTACAGTAGGATTAATCCATAAGATAAGATCACAAATTAAAATGTTGAATAATTGCTCAGTGGAAAATAATCAACATTTAAGATAATGTGGTTTAAAACCATTGTGCCACCTTTTAAATTGATAAATGTAACCTGGCATATTATAGCGCTTGTAACTTGCATAACAGAACGATACTTATTTTTAAATTTAATTGGAGATTTTGTGTGAATATTATTTCCCAGGAAGTCCAGCTGAGAGAAAGAGGGGGAACCTACGTGAAGGAGGAGGAGGGTCAATGCAAAGGGCCCGGTCGCGATAGCAGGTCGTCAGTTACTTTCATTAGAGCCGTCTCCTCGGTCCACTGTGCTCTGCCTTCTGAGGCCCGTTCACAGTGGTGGTAGATACTGGGAAGGATGGTGAATTGATCTGTTATTTCCTCTGTGTTGCTGATGAGCTTGTTTAATGGAGATTTTTGCCAAATAATAAAAGATACAGAGAAAAAGAAAAACGGATTTAGAGCAATTATCAAGATTTTGTTTGCCCTGTGAGGGGAATTGTTGGGAGCAGTGGCTTTACTCAGCACCACAGCACCAGCGTCAGAGTATTTGATCTTAGTATTACTACTTCCGCCCGTTTCATGTTGCTTCCTTTTTATTTTGCCGTGTCTAAAAGCAAGTAAAGCTCTTTAATCCCACTCTCTTGATTCGAGGAGGCCACTCAAACCCAGACGCTGACCTTCATGACGGACACACAGAGGTGCTATCAGGCCTCACAGCCTTTCCCTCCCAGCAAGTTCAGAATTGGATTATTGGTGTTTTGATTTAAAGCTGGGGAGTCAAGCTGAGAGCACTTGACAATTTACTGTCACAGCTTCTCCTCCCAAAAAATGTTCGAGAGGCATCTTTAGCAGATCGGCACAAACACCATAAATAGGAGGCATCAGTAAATATATATATTTTGAAGTCGACTTTTCATTTCAGCAGAAGTGGCGGGAAAAAGAGCTGAAGTCAAGTGCCAACATGGGCTGACATTTATATATTGTTGACTTTGCAGCAGGTAGGAGGCACAGAATTGTTCCTGCAGCCTTTTTGATGAGACATTTAAAGAACTTATCCACCTAAGCAGCAAACGTGACACTGACTTGAAGACAGAGTTTAAAAGGTTGCCCAGTGAGAATTCATCAGTTTCCGTAGCGCTTTGCACAGTTGACGTTCCAGTGTCTCTCTGTTTTCTCAGCTTCCCAGCAGTTCCAATCAACACCCTCATATATTCTATGCATGGTGATAAGACCGCGGCCAGCTGCTCCGTGTGCACAAACTCATGGGATGCTACACTTGCATTGGCGGCGGGCCAATGTGAAGAAAATAATAATAATTAGAAGATCTGGAAAGTTGTGGACAGATAAGTTCCCCGGAGCTTAGCGCCAGGGGAAGCTTACGTTCTGCAGGTGGACAGAAAGAAGACGACAAAGCTTTTTCTTCCTCTGCAACTATGAGTCACACACAGTTAATTAGAGAGAGGGGAACACTGACTGAATTCAAATGAGAAATAAATGTTCTGGAGAATATATGTCACACTTTCCCTTGTGCTAAAACTACATTTCAGTTCTTCAGGTGATGGTTCCCTGTCATCTCACAAAAAAGGAAAATGATTCTCATCCAGTGTTGAAGCTCTACGTCTGAGAAATGATCTGCCTCCACACTGGCATGCCTGGATTTGACATGACCATTCATGCAGTTGTAAACAGGAAGTAGATTGTCTAGTCTGTAGTTTATTAGTTGCAGAAAAAACTATGAATGAGGAACAGAAACATTGAAAACTTAGCCCAGGGATTTCTTTAACGAGAAACAAAGGGTTAATCACACTTCTAATTTGTCATCCATGTTGCCTTCACCACTTAAGAGTGATGAGACCCAACCCCAAAGTGAAAGAGGATCTGAAGAAGAGTGTGGATACCTCTGGTTCAGAAGGCTGGGATCCCTATTTGATTTTGTAATCCGTTCACCAACAATCCACTTTTGTATTTCGGGAATACACGCCAGGCGTAACCGAAACAGAGAGAAGATGCAGTTACTGTGGATGCAGCTGCCAAACTCCACCACTCACCTCCATCTCAACAATCCAATGTAATATCCTCATTAGAGGTTTGGTTGCAGCTGACATTTCAGACACATTTTCTCCATCCATGCTCATCACTATTAGCGATGAGCTTCTGTTGCATATCAGCTAAAGTCCTTGAAAGCGGGGTGGGGGTGGGGGGGGGGGATCAATGTTTCTCACCTGCGTGGCAAATCCTAGTTTGCAGGTCTTTCTTTCTATCGCTGCAGATTAATCAACGCTGACTTCCGTGTGCATATTAATCCACGTGCGATCACACAGGATGCTCTGAGATGAGAGGTTGTGACACCAGGAGTCAGGAGGATTATCTCAACCACATCGCTGTGGAAAAAAAAAAAATGTGACTTTTATTCTGCGATGAAAATGTCAACGGATTTAAAAAAAGTTTTTCCACGTGGTTAAAGTATCCGGGGAACTATCTTCCACTCTCTTTCTTTTTTCGACTCCGCTCTCACTCTTTTCTGGTTCCCCTTGAAAACTTTTCTTAAAGTGGTTAACCAGTGCGGAATGGATTGGTTTGCCGTCTCCCTGCACACTGTCTATGGATCCGGGTGTCAGCCGAGGTAATTGGATCATCGATCTGCGCATCCATCCCGTTATTCCTCTCGTCATATGTAGTAAAATTTGGCCCTCTCTCCCAAGTTGAGCCGCGTTCTACAGTTGGTGTATTAAGTTCAGCCTCATCAAGTTCAAGCTTCAGCCCCACATGTAATCAGATTATCACCGTCAGTATAACTCAGCTCAAGTTTTAGTTCTCATGAGTTACTATTCATTTAATTCACGAATGAGTTCATTTTTTTTATTTTTCTCAATGATCTGGACGACTGCTAATAAAGTAAAAAAAAAAAAAAAAACACACACACCAACGTCCATGAAAAAAAATGTTCACTATTTATAGACAAACACCAGCCACAGGATTTCACTCAGCTTCAAGTATTCAGCGAGAGTTTTAGGGGGTGGGTGCAAACTCATTTGCACACATTTGCATGTCATTAGCACTTCAAACCTACAAAACTTGAAAGGCTTTCCTTGTCAAGACACTCTAATCTCCCTCTCTCTCTCTCTCTCTCTCTCTCTCTCTCTATCTCTCTCTCTCTCTCTCTCTCCTTCCCTCTCTCTCTCTTTCCCGGGTCTCTGCTCGCGCGCACAAGCCGTGATTAAGGAAGCTCAGGACATCAATTAGAAAGTTTAACCTTGTGTTCAGACTTATGACAGCTTCCGGAGCATTGACACGCTGTGATGTGTTTGTGTGTTTGTGTTGTGGGTTTATTTAAATCTGGCAGCCTGTGCCACACTTTTGATATGCACGACAGAAAAAAGCCTCGGTGCGAAGGAAAAGACACGCACAAAGAAAAGAGAAGAAAACTTTGACAGGAAGAAGTTTGAATATCAAAAAAAAGGGGGGGCCTGGTAAATAAGCCAATATTCAGGAAAATACAAATGTAGGCAGCAGATGATTAAACCATTTGTATTTAGTTGATACGGTTGTTTTTTATGAAGCGTTAATCAAAAATCCAACGTGCCACATAGACCGTGTTGTGGCACTGAACTCTCCACAAATTATTCTTTAAAAACTAAAAGGAAAAACACTTCTAAAGTCTGGACACAATCTTTGGAACGAATGAATGTTAATTGGCTGTTAATTGCCTGTCAGGCAAATTACCTAATTTAGTGGAATCAATGATATATTTAAGATCACTTCAAAATCACTTTTCTCCTAGCGTCAGTGTGTGTGTGTGTGTGTGTGTGTGTGTGTGTGTGTATGTGTGTGTCATAAAGGCACTGGGGGTATTAGTTTACAATCAGGCATAATTGTTTTTCATTTGTTGGATCTGGAAAGGCCCATTCAACTCTGATTAACTCAACTGGGTTCAAAGCTAATTACATCAAGACATTCCAGTAAAAAATCTAAGATGATTTAAACAGCGGCAGCACTTGAACCCTTCAGAGATTAAATGAGGGCAGCCATACTACACTCATGATTAATTATCCATATTAACGTAGTCGTGTGGGTCTGATCAAGTTTGATACCGCCTGTGGAAACCAGCACGGGTAAGTCAGGACATGTTGAAAGCCCAGGGTCCTTTTCGGAACATATCAAAATGTTGTAGAAGCTTTGGTTTCTGACACAATGACAACCTCTAATTAGAGATGGCAGGACCTTTCAAGGGTCCTGGTATTGATCGAAGCAGCAGTGACAAGAAGGAGAGTGGCACACTCGCACACAAACATCAGCAGAGCTCCGGCGCCATCAACATCCCCAAAAAAACCGAAGGCATTTCAAAACATGTAATCGCTGTCATGACTTCCCTGTAAAAATGTTCAGACCCACTGAACTGTTTGGAAAAGTTTAGACAGCTCCCTCGACTGGAAACCACGTCTCTGTGCGGACAAACCCGGAACAGAGTCAGTGCCTCAAACTCCGTCTGTGGAACCAACCAGAGCAGCAATCACTTTTCCTTTTTAAACATTATGTACTTCTGAGTATGTAATTGAGCTTCTGTGTGCGGAGGACGGTAAAAATAAATTACCATAAACACAGGGATTATCGTATAAAGCATTTTAATTGTGGTCAATGTGAAATGCACATTCTTGCGTTTGCTCCTTTATCATAAAAACACAGTGAGATTTAATGAAGAGAAATCCTCCGCACAGATGTTTGATGAAAGATGGCGGAGTTTCTAATTGGTGGCGAAGATTTAAGAATTATCTTGATGAGCCTCAGTGGTTCTAACTTGAATAGGTTTCAGTTTATTATAACACAGATGTGCCGACTGAGAAGAATCTCAGTCCAACTTGTAAAAAAGCTTGAAGTATGATAGAAGCATCTCAGTGTTGAACCATACTTTTCATTTGTTTATTGTCTGCATTAAGAAGCTGCAAAAATGCATTCACTATATCATAGTTATTTCATAAAAAAATATATATTTAGAAGAAATAACATTAACATTGAAGTCCTTTTTAAAATCAGATACAACTTATTCAAATCTATAATGAAAGAGCTAAGAGTGCATTCATTCTACATAGATTTGTTGATTTACAAGTCTTCTTCATAGAAAATGCTGCTTAAATGTGTTTTAATCAGTGTATAGTATTTTTAAGTATTGTTAGTAGTGTACAGTTGTGTTCAGTAGTAGTTTGTAAAGTTAGAAGATCCAGGGACTTACGTGACTTCAAACAAGTTCAGCGTCTTCCTGCATTTAGCTGAATGAAGTTTAGGAGATTCTCACCATACACTTGCTCTCCTGCTGTATTGTCAATGGAAGACACCTTGTGACTCCATGCGCGCACTAAATTAAGCGGAAGTAACACAATCACTGATAAATGCCCCAAAACCCCCGGACAGATAAGCGGTGCTGAGCAGTCCCACAGATGCCAAGGCAATTCCTCACTTCATTATTTAGCGTGCCAAAGGTTGCACCAAGGTCAACCGGAGCGTGGGGCATTAGCACTGTCATTCATCAGAGTTCTTTTGAAACAAGTAACAGGCCCAGATTCAATCTCAGCTTGTCTATATCGATGAGGTCCAATGGCGGATGTACACATTGGCAAAGCGGGCACATGGCCCCCCGGAGCCGATAGTGGTCCTGGTCTGTGGCCTTCAGATTTATTATAATTGTTATTGTTTTTTGTAAAGAATTGGAGGAAATGTGACTTTGAAAATGTTACACGATTGTGAAATAGTAGCATCAGAGGGTCGTACCTTCACCAGAAGGTCAGTGGTTTGATCCCCGTCTCCTCCAGTCTGCATTACTCCTCCATATACCTCAATGTAAATATTGAATTAACACTGTATCTGACGCTTCCTGTTCTCTCAACTTTTCAAAATAACCAATATAGATCTCAAACTGATAAATGTCCTTATACCATATGCAAGTGTGGTCGGGAGGCTCTGTAGCTAGTGTGTGTCCAGATCACGTGGTCATGATAAACCCCTCCCACTCAATCTCTTCCAATAAAGTACAACTGATATAAAACATCACATTGAGTTGACGTTCCATCTCACAAGGTGGGCTCTGTTTGCTCTTGACCTCCGACATGAATTCACCACGACAGCCACAAAGCCTGACACATACAACACATACGTGTTTTTCATCACAACAAAAAAACATGCACTTTTTGGCTTTTCCTTGAGAGGTCCCTGAACTGGGATTTGCATATAGATAAGATGAGTTGGCCTTGAATCGAGAGCAAACACGACGGACTTCATTCAAACAGCCGCTGGTTGTGTAACAAACATGTTCTCACTGCAGACAGTGTCAATAATATCAAGATATTGAATCGGTGATAACAAATATATTCAATTTGAAAACGTTACCAGCAGTCAACCCAATGGTAAGGGCAGTAGGTAAGAACATGTTCTCTTTATACCAATATTCACTATAGTGTGTGTACATATATACTAATTTCTACGTCTACGTGTACCTGTATTTATGATAAAAAGTTGAACGAGGCTCCATATACCTATTATCGATTGTAAGGACGACTCTGATTGGCTCCATTTTTTCTGTTTTGCCAATTTCAAAGAATAATTGAGATTAGCTCAAGGGACCCGGATCAGTTGGTCAACATCTATCTGTATTGACGCATGAATATATTTATCCCCTGTTTGTGGATTAAACCAGTCTGTTGCCGGATAATTGATCTCGGCCCGGGACAGGTTGAGGTGGAACAATGGGATTTCTCTCCGGCCCCTCTCCGTCTCTCTTTATTTGCTGCTTTACTTAATTAAATCCCGATTCAGCTCGGCGGCGCTCCATCAATGAAGACAGTTCTGCCGGCGCATTACCGAGAAAGCAAACACACGAGTGAGAACATGCAGAGCAGCACGGAGACGTTGGGAAGATCGAGAGAAACACGTCAGATCGTCTGATGATGAAATATCTCCCCTTTAAGAGCCACCCACAGCATCTATTACTTCTGTTTTTTTTTATCTCGTACATTTGCTTGTTCGAGTGGTCCGTTCTCCTTTTCTTCTTCTTTGATTAAATTCAATCCCGCGCCTTGTGTTCCCCTAACTAACTGGTCTGTTTATCTCATTTGACACCTTCCTAGTGGAGGAACTGTACGAGCTGCAGCTCAGGTGAAGCCGGCAGAGATGCCACGGAGAAGGCTGCACTTCAGACCGAGAGGAAAATGGAGGAAAAGGAAAAAATAGAGGAGATTGCTCTTTAACCTGCCTCCTATATGTCCTCTGAGGTTTGGCGGAAGTGCACATGGCCATTTACAAGAAGAATATAAAGACTGATTAACTTACATGATGCACTCTGATGACACATGTGGAAAACTGTATTAACACCTTAGCTTTAGAAGTGTCTCCCTGGATATAAAAAACAAATCCAGCAGAACCCTAAAGGAGCTGAAATCCCAAAGTGCTCCCTCTGGTGGAGTGCAGATGACAGTCCTGAGCACAGCTGAGAGCTCTTCAGGATCTTACCTGCACCTGAACTCAAGATCTGAGAGATCTCAACCATCTGATACCCCTGAGACAAGAGGAAACAACCAAGTGTCTCCATTGTTTTCCTATATTAAAACAGCCAAAACTGACATGTAACTATCGCAGCTGCAGAAAGGCTTCACTACTTGACACAAACCTCAGAAGACCCACGAGAGTTATCAAAGCCCCCCTGTCAAAGTGCTCACTGTGCTCAGAGATGAAGACGCGGCCTCCGTTCTGTGTCCACCGCTGAAAATCATCCGTAATGAGGAGCAGCCGTTCTCCTTCACCAGCTGAGCTCAAGACGAAAAGCAAAGTGAAATGCTGCGGGCGACTTCACAGGGGCCGAGCCGCCGCCTTCACATCCCGACACAGGCTCTTTGTGGCAGCCAAATGCTGGGCCATTACTTTATCGGCAGTCTAAGCGTGCATTTGTTGAGGGGAAGAGAGAAAGAGAGAGAGAGAGAGAGAGAGAGAGGGAAGACGTGCTGAGTCGATGTTTGCGCCCGTTTGTCCTGTCATCTCCTGTGTGATCTTCTAAGGTCTCTTTACAGGCGACATGGCAGCGACAAAGACGCGTACATCTGTGCTCGGTGTGTCTTTAAGTCAAACTGATTTCCCCTGACTTTTATTATGACAGAATTTTGATATTGCGGCTATTTTTCAGAAGAAACAACCACTTTCTGAGATGTTCATTGAAAGAGCCAGTAGCTGCAGGCCTCTGCAGGTGGAGGTTTCCCTTCACAGGGTTTGATTTAACCTATTTACACTTATATGAACTCTGGAAAATATAGGGAAACTGGACATTTGCCCTTTCACACATGTCCTTGTTAGACTTGATCTCCAGCCGTCCATTATCTGCTTATCCTCGGAGGGTTGCGACGGGAGATGGAGCCAATCCCGGCTGACTTTGGGGAGGAGGCGGGATACACCCTGGACAGGTCACCAGCAATTAACCTAATCCCAATCTGCATGCTTTTGGACTGTGGGAGGAAGCTGCAGAAAACCAATACAAACTCCACACAGAAAGACCATGGTCAAACCAGGATTGGAACCAGGAACCTTCTTGCTATAGCCAACCAGATGTGCTCACATCCTTTTAGAAGTACTCCCCTCTCTAGAGCGTGCATGAAAAATGTTAAACATCTCCAACACGTCCACCTGCTCGCTGGGACTTCTCCAGACGATGACCTTCCCCATTCACATAACCGCTCAATTGGACATTACACAGACTAAATACTTGGGAGCTGGCAGGGAACCGTCCGCTTAATGTCAGGTACAACGGATTTGGTCATTAGGTTCACGTTCACAGCTCCCAGCCGTGAAAGCAGAAAGAAAAAGAAAAATCTTCTAGTGGAGAGGCGGGGGTGGAGGTTGATGGGGGCTGATTACTCACTGCAGCGGACTGTATTAATGAATGGGTCTTGCGAGTGGTCAGTGAGCCTGTGAACACTCTCATGCAAACAGTCCACCACCGCATGCAAATAGTGTCATTACCAGGTCACTCACTGTGACCCCCGCTCGCTCCCCGCTCTGCAGAACCTCCCCACATCAGGATATTCTCAGCACAACCAGTGGAGCAGAAACTTCTGAGCAAACAACCACACGCTGGGCGGGTGACACCTTGAATCCCAAAACACTGGGTTGATGTAATTCATTCAAATTAGAGACTTCAACTAAACCCAATTAGCCTCAAACAAAAGCACTTACAACAGATTGCCCCTCGTTCAATTAACAAAGATTTATTTAGCTGGCTTTACATATGAAAACACTGAGAACATTCCCCGTCGTGTCAGTGGCCTCCTGGCTAACCAGCCGACGCTGGGGAAATCTGTCAAAGTGTCAGAGACCTTTAATCCCCAAGCTCCTCCTGGCAGGGACCCACTGAAACAAATAGTTCAGACCCATCCCAGTCCATCCTCATGCAAACCATCACACTGCTGCACATGTTTATTCTAACCCTGTTGTACGTTCGTCTACTCGGTTTGTGTGGGAAGAAAATTATCCACATTCGAAAAATTATTTGTGATCGACCACTGACAAAGGTTTCGATTATACATATTTATATTAAAACACATTCCTGTTATTAAAGGAGAAAGCTGCATGTGTATAGTGTGGAGGCACAGCAGAAACCATGTGCAGGTTATAATTACGTCTGTAAGTTAATAAAACATTCGGCGCGAGGCGGTCAGTCTCCCGAGTGCCCGCCTGCTCTCTAAATCTCACTTCTCCCAATGCTCATCAACAATGGATGATTATTATCGTTATCGACGGCCATTATCCAAGACGCTGTGGACACACACACACACGCCTGCCATCCTCAGTGGCTCAGTGACGTATGGCCGTCATGCACAGGGGACGTCCCAGAGGCCCAGTGCTGCCTCTTATATCACGGCTGCTCTGGCTGGACTGTTCACCAACGTGACCCTCAGACCACCGGGAGACGTCCCAGTGCGCCCAATGGGGTTGACCGCGGTTACAATTCAGGATTAAAGTGCATGTGGGAAAGAAGCTTTACATTTCAGAGCCAGCTTCCTAGGAGACCTTGGGGGGGATTTAGCTAGATATGGCAGCACCACCACCAGAGTTGTTCAGATATCGATTCTGATACCTGGACTGAAAAAAGAACACAAGAATTAAGTCCAGGGAATGCAAAGTTATTACTTCCCTTTGAAAAGCTTTTTTACTTGCCCTGCTTAATGTTACTGGCCAACAGAACTTCCCAGCGGCGGTAGCTTCAATGCAATTGGGATTTCTGAGAAAGGAAAGTTGCAGCTTTATCTGGGTGAAAGTAATCTACTTAATAGGGTTAATTCTCGCCATTTATTCCCAGTGCTGGTTCGAAACATCTCCAAGGACCACTAAGCCTTACTGAGTATTCATCGTTGTGGCCATTTGCAGTACTGCAACTAAAATATATCACCTTAAGGCGCCAAAACACTGCAGATTTCTTGCCGACAAGTCATTTAAAGTCACCTTGACACAAAAGGTTTATCACAGTTGACATTCCAGGAGCTTGTTTCATGTTATTACACCCAGGTGGCATTGCTTTCCAATGAAATCAAACACAAATCAATTTATTTGTTTACAAGTGAGCTGGATATATTATCGGTAAACCACAGACCAACACCTCTTGAAGGCTCTAATTGACTTCAGGCACGGTGGATTTCTCTCCAGAGCGTCCGTCCCGGGCTCGTTAACTCTCCGCTCGACACAAACAAGGCCTCCTTCGTTAGCAGAGTGCGGACATGTGAGTCTTTCATCTGCCGCGTTCGTGACGGGCCTGCGGAACAGAGCTGAGCGAACCAAGAAGGAGGCGTGAATGGAGAATTTGGTATAATTAATGTGTTAGTATGCATGTAGTATACACTAGGAATGATAAGGTTTGTCTTACACGTAACATGTCTAATGTATTGTGAGAGGAAATGAAAGCTAGGGAACTTTGGGAAATGATGAAGCCAGTTTCACATTCGGGGGCCGACCATTTCTTCTTTTATTCAATCAATGAGTTGACCGGCCAGCTCAGGTCCAACCCCGAGCCGAGATGATGGGATTGTAAAGGTGTGAACAGGTAAGATTTCCCTCCCGTGTTTATAATCGTGTTGCTTTCATATGGCAGCTGGGTAGGGTAGCGGGGGGACACGCCCCATTGGCTCTCAGCCGAGAGAATGTCCGCCCTGTAGCAGGATGGATCAGCAGAGGGGGGACAGCATCGTGGATTAGTGCAGCCTGTCAAGGTCTGACGCTGCAGTGACAATTTAATCGCTGCACTGGCTCCCCGTTGAAAGAGGAGAAGATGAGAGGAAGGGAAAAAACCGACAAGGGGGAAGCTAAGAGGCTGGGGTCTTCATTTATGAGATTCATTTTGTCATATCAGACTCTGTTAATACTGCTGTCAACATCTCCTGGGTCCTTGGGAGGAAAAAACAACAACAACTCACTCTCACGCACACAAACACACACACACACGCAGGGCACTCTGAGCGTATCCCTAAGCTTAACCCTACAGTGAATTGCCACAGGAAACGGCTCTTTTTGTCACTGGGGATGAGGGAACACACGCTTCCCTCATCGGGATAGATGAACATGTCTCCTCAGGCGCTCACACACACACACACACACACATTCCACATTAATGTACGAAATTCTGTTTTCCCACATTAGTCATCCATCAGACTGGTTTTGAAGGAAAGTGCATAAAACAAATCAATATTCATTTAAATAGGAGCCAGCACCTCATGTCAACGTTGGTTGAAGCAATCAAACGGATGAATTATTCACGGGCGCACAATCGTTCCTACAATGAGCCTGTGAGGTCTGATCAATCAGAATCAATACGCACAATATGATGCAACGGACTGGGGCGACTGTGGAACGTTTGAATGTGGCAGGAACACGATGTGAGTCAACAACACCTCGTTATTTTTTTTTTTCTCTTTCTGCTTCTGGCCTCGCACTAATAAGGGAAGACGTTTCCATGGTTATAGTAGACACACAAACTACCTTGAGCTCCACCAGGCTTTTAGACTCACACATCCAAGGACAGTGATGTGAATGAAAGCAACACATTCTAAAACATTCGCGGCAGAAAGATAAAAAGAATCAGGCAGGTCCGACTCTCTCTTTTATGATCAGAGTGATGACGGGCAGCTTCACATCACTTTTGTGTGTTCGGTGTTTATCCAGCGAAGCAAAGCAGGCTCAGTTCCATTAGCTTCGACGCTAACGCATGGATTTGATCTTGAGAAAACAACCGTTGTCAGACTCTCGTTTAAATCCGTATTTATACTTTTTAATAGGTTTCAAGTGTTGCACAGTGGAAGATGTCATGAATCACACACACGGGCCTCAGAACTGGCAACATCAACGCCTTAGAACAAAGGCATTTAAATATCTCACCAGCGGAACCTAATATAGTTTGTTGTGATCATAGATATATATATAAAGGCTAGATGTCTCGTCCGCGTTGCCGGCCAACGGACTCGAACGTCCGCACATGGCGGCCATCTTTTCACAGGTGGCTCACCCACACATAACATTGTGTTGGTAGTGGTACATGTACTTTTAATTAAAATAAAGTTAATTAATTCTTGATGTATATTTGTAAAAGGAAATCTTTTACCTATATAGAACATGATTCTATTTTTTTTAAATAACAAAATTATTCATTAGTATGCAGTGTCATAACTACATCTCTGAAGTTTATAACAAACCAAACCGTTTAAAAATCGGTTGAAAATTGAGCAGGTTATGGTTATTTAAAAAGTACGTACCACTACAATATAAAATGTTATGGGTGAGCGAGCCGCCCTGAGGCAAGATGGCCGCCATGTGCGGACGTTCGACTCTGTTGGCCGAGACATCTAGACTTTATATCTATGGTTGTGATGACATCAACCCCCGCACTCTACCTTTGCTTTACATTCACAATTAGCATTTTTACATCAACATTACAGGCTCACATTATGATTAGAAAGAAAAAAAACAAAAGTACCCAAGTGCAAATGGTATTTTTCTCCTCTCGCTTCTCTTTAACAAAGTGGCAGCATCAGGCCCTTTCCGCTATAGAACCAACTTGCAGCGGCTTTGCATCATCTGTGCAACACAACTGAGCCTCTGCGTCGTGCCATGTTCACACAAGGTCGGCACAAGTTACGAAAACATTATGAGGAAGCGAGGAGTTTAATTAAAGGGAGACCGGCTGATTTATGCAAGAGAAATCCTCCATTTGAGTGAAGAAGAGAAGATATTTTGCAGCATGGGGACGATGCTTCTGCTCAAAGACAAGTCTGCATGAGAGTAGAAACCATCATTGAAGAATCAATTAAGAATCTACTTCTCTGGCTGTTTTCAGTAAAGCATGCAGAGCTTCTTGATGCCGTAATGACCACTCGTCTGTTTCACCAGCACAATGCAGCAAGTGGCGGCCAGGGCTGCGGTGCGCCCTCATTCCAGACTCATGTATTCCACAACAGCCTCCAACCGGGGCTAAATACATGCTTTTGGTTTGCTGAGAACATGTCAGGCGGATTCTGCCGAGACCTCGCATCAAAGTCAAAACCTGCATCACTGAGCAGGTCCAGCATTTATAAGTAGAACCCCGAGTGGAAACGCTTTGTGTTTGTGTTGCGAAAAGGCACAAAGAACATTAACTTGGGCTGGGGGCGCGTCGCAGGTAAGAACCAAGCTGAATATACGCTGTCCGTGCAGAATGATCAATATCAACACAGTTAGTTCCATCAGATATTATCAGAGGCCATATAGTTCCATTTAGTCTCGTGCTCTGGGAGAACTTTAAGTGGCTGTGGCCAGCTGCGCCTCACTGAATCACACACAGGCCCTCCTGTAATACACAGACCTCCCACACGGGGCAAACCAATGCACCACTCTTAGCACTAACAGTTAACCTCCCAGTAGCGCTACTCATAACAAACAAAGAAAACACGTGGATAATACACACATTGGATATTTAGCAGATTAACCATGAGTGTGGCTTCGCTTTGCTGGAAGCCCAGAGGAACAACAACATTGCGTTTGTTGCCATGATTATGCACCGCGGAAATTCAGGTGTTGAGATTTAACAGTTTTATATCTGAACCACCCACCAATAAATCACAGCAGCAGGGGCACGATTAAACGCGCAGGTTATATGAAAAGGAAAAAATAATTGAACTGCACAAAGCAGAAAAAAATCATTTTCTAACTCTTTCTGAATAACGCGCCTCGAGATTATAACTCGAATCCTTCATCTGAGGAAAAATAAACGAACGTTGCAAGCACCTTAATGGCTGGAGTGACACTGTAAGGCGTTAGCTGTGGACTCTGTGGCACCGTCGGGCGCTGGCAGGTCCGTGCTGGCACCGGCACTGTGTCCCAATGGTGTGCCGCAGGTTCTATTTGCCGCCTTGTGTCCTGACAGTGAATTCTTACACTGGGCATCGATTCTCATGGGATCACAGCAACATGTGTTTGTTTCATCTGGGGTGCCCTATATACGCCTGTGGTGATTTGTTACCTCTGGCGTGGGGACATACTTTTCTGTGCGAGAGCTGTGGTACTGGGAAGATGAATAGGAAAATATGATTGAATGATATGATGACCAGAGACTGTAGGAAGGACGATAAGTAAATATATCCCCATCTTGCACAGATGGCATCTTTCGGAGCCAGAGTGTTTGCGACTGTGTTCAGGGGATGGAGTTGCAGCATCGATCTCCCACAGATACACACGCTCGACCAATCCTGAGTCAATCTCACCTGTCAATCACATTTTATCATGTTTATCTAGCATCAAATAACAATATAAAACCAAACTTGCTGGATGAAAGAAGCACTCGGGATAACATCAGAGATATTCACAGATGTGTTTGGCCCATATCTGCTCCACGAACACGGAGGAGGACGATACAGCAGCCAGCCACCAGGGGGCAATCAAGAAGCTTTGGCTTCACTCTAGTGGAGCCGTCATGTTTTCATTACCAATTACAGAAATGTACTTATTGTGTATTCCCGTGATTTTTCTACCACCCTCAGGGGTTTTGGCAGATCACTTAAGGAATGGCTTGGTTCACAAAATACCCTGAATTTAAAGTGATGTAATTCCTGGTTATCTACACAATGAATATGATTCAGCCGTGATGTGTTAAACCCAGAACATCATGGGATCTTTGAGTTATGAGTCTTATACTTAGTGTATAAGAGGGGCAGAGCGCTGATGTGGAAGTAGGTCTTAAACTCACATTAGCATATTTATTTTGGGCTCCTTATTAGCATTGGCGAACATGAGCATCCAGCATGAGGGTGTGTGTGTGTGTGTGTGTGTGTGTGTGAAGGGGGGGGCTTAGTAACGGAAGAGAGCGAGGCAAATGTTTCATAACAAACTGAATTGATTCCCAAGTTTAGAACTGTGATCTCATCCAATGATTCAACACTGTGCAGTCATCTCGACTTGTCTCACGTTGGAAAACATCCAACCATCTATTATGCCGTTTGCCCCGCGGCTCGGAGGAGGACATGACGTCAATGGAGGCAGAGATTCCTTTAAAACTTTCACTTTGCTCTGCTCAAAAGACGGGAGCGGCGGGGATGAGGGGCGGCTGTCATGACGCCACTGATCTGACACCAGATCTCTCCCTGGCACCAGGAACAGGGAGGGTGAACAAACTTTTTTATCCAAGTTCTTACTCGTATCCAGTAATGTGGACGGCCGATCTCTGGGTTAACATCCGTGCACAGTCTCTCTGACAGGAGGATGAGGAGAGGAGGAGATCAGGTACAATGTGTTGCAGGAATAACCGTAATGGCACAGCAGCACCTCCACAGCTATTTGCTTCTTACTCTTCACTGTTTTTGGGGTTTGACAGTCCAAATGGTTGAAGCTCTGAAATATAAAACTGCAGGAAGCCATTTTTGTCAGCAAACACAAGTCGCCTGTACATTACCTGCCCAGCGGGAATCAGCTGCGATCCGAGGTAAACAAAAGGCCGTTGAAGACAGTTGAACATTTCACATTCAAAATGAAAGACAAGTGAACAATGAAGAAAGACTCTCTCATGCCAGGGAATGGAAGGAATCCGTTTGAAAAGGTTTGACAAACTTATTTCAGCTTAGCCTTTATTTTCGAAGGACTCTTATTTGAGTGAAATTACGATGTTTGATTCTGACGTTCTGCCTCTGCTTCTCTCGGGAGAAAGAAACAACCTTTCAATAGAAGAACACGCTCAAACCTTTAATCATTTTTTTCTCGGCAGAGGAGAAATCGCCAGATAGGGCAACTAGGGTAGAGCCTCCAGTCTGTTCTGACTCCTATGGTATGCAGTCATTTGGCCGTCACTAATTATAGTCCAGAGGGTCGCTGCTACGAGTCTTCAGGGTTTCTTCTGTTGCGCAGACGGCACATTGCAAATTGTTGAGCCGGCCACTGTAACTTGACAGGAAACACACACTGAGTCTCTCTCGCTTATCTTTCACTTAATCACAGTCTCGCTATCAAATAAAAGTATATAAAGTGTGTCGTGCAAGTACTGAAGATTAAACGTTTTTTTTTAGCACTAACATGTGGCTCGTTTCTCTATTTGTTCAGCACAAAGTCCAGTGAGCATTAAACATGAAAGTGTTTAAATGTGTCTCCCATGGTGACATGGTGAGTTGCACGGCTGTGTTTGGCAGTAAACAAATGCCAGATTCAGGCAGCCAGGGCATGTGATGTCACAAACCTAGGCAACCAATCCTGTCAACTTGTGGGTGGGGCTCAGTAGCTTGAAACCAATGACTATGTCATTTTAACAGAAGAGCAAAGTTATGGGGGTGTAACAAGCTACTGGAGTGGGACTATAATTAAATACATGACTTAGTGGGTTATTACTATTATTTACTGAAAGAGCAGACTCGTGGTTGATATTTCACATGACTCTGCAGGTTACACACAATCACATGTGCATAGGCTGGCTTAGATATGCAAATCAGTCGTTAAAGACATTCAAATAGCTCATGTTTGTTTCTCTAAAGGTATTTTAGTTTGTCATATTATACGATTGTATTGAAGTCAGGGGTCTATTAACTGGAGCTACCTGCGTTTAAGCTGTTGGTTTGAGTGACTGAAGGTTCCCGGGGGGGAACAAAAGAATAAAAAATACAAAGAAAAGAAAATTGCGGAAGAACAAAAGAGTCAGCAGCTTTTCAAGGATGATCAAAGAAGGATCCTGCGAAATACCTTCTTCTCCACGCCTGTCATTAAAGTGCACCTCATACCAAAGAGGGCACATCAAACTATCTGCATGCAACGTGGAGGAGCGGAGGAGAAAAGCTATTCTGCACGACTGATTCCACTATTACAACTTTTACCCGACCAAATCGAAGATCACATTTGTTCCCCGATGATCATCCTGTATGTGGTTCAGAGAATCAGCTGCACCTCTGATCCATGGGTTAATCATCTGGTAGATTATGGATATCAGGGGGTTTGCTGAACTATTATTAGAATTAGACAAAGTAAATATACATTTTTGCACATGCACCTGAAGCGAAGGAGCAGAAAACATCGCCTCTCCTGAAATACTTGCAGGAGAGGCGAAATGCATCGTGGGAAGTTGTTTGTTAGTTAGTTTAAAGTTTAAAGTAGTTGTTTAGATAATGGTTGACGATCTAAGGGAGAGTTTCATTGATAAAAGCAGCAATTAAGAATAATGAAGAAGAATTAGACCGAGACGATGTTCGCGCTGACCGAGGCTCAGGCGGCAGAGAGATGAAGAGGAGGAGGAGAGAGAAGGAGGAGGAGAGAGAAGGAGGAGAAGCATCTCGGCGAGTTTGCCGGCTTTATTGGTTACAATACAAATTCAAAGTTCAGGGGAAAGGAAATTATTTTGTAATGAAAGCCAAATGTTTTAGCTATGAAAAGTTTGTTGATTTTCATCGCTCTACCTACTTCAGAGAAATTCGAGTTTTTCTAAATGTTGGCAATTCCGTCAGCTCTTCAGAAAACCCTTGTGTTCAACCAATGCTTAGGTCTCTTTCATATTTGTGTTAAGTTATTTGCAGCCTTGTTGTGTTGCTAAGCTAATGCATATTTTAGAATCTGACTGTGTCCCTCAAAGTTAACCAGCCCTAAAATACTGTCTGGTTAACTTTAAACCTGCAGGACTTTCTGAAGACGGCTGCAAAACGCTCCCGCTGCCCACAGAGGAAAACCAATTGGTTACGAGTGAGGTTCCGTGCTTCTCCTCCCGACGTCATTACTGCAGAAATTAACCAGGGAGAAAATCTCTCAAACGGCCAAGACTTACAGCTGTCACAGACGATGAGCTCCAAAAGACTGAAGTCTGAGAGACGCCGACTGTCAGAGGGAAATAATTATGTGGCAGGAAGGAGAGCGGTTAGAGGTTTGTGCAGCGTGCGCTGTCGGGTGGCCACGGGAGGACGGGGGAAAGGAAAGTTCAAATCCCTTCATTTTGTGGAATGCAAAGTGCCATTGCTCATTAAAATGTGAGGGGGTTCATTTCGGGATAACACTTGATGAAGGGAGCACTATGGATGCACTGGATCTCCAGGAGCGACTCACCGGATCTCTGGATCACCGGTGCATTTTAGTTGCACTTGCACAATGATTTGCCCCCCCCCGCGTTTCTTCGCCCAAAGAACAAAACAGAAAGCATGCTTGAATGAAAATGACCCCAAGGTTAGCGATTAGAGGGGAAGGGCGAAGAGAGGAAACGTCGATGCTGAGAAAGTAACAGAACGCCTCACACACTGACACACACACACACACACTGACACACACACACACACAAGAACCATCAAGCTCACCTGCAGTGCCTGTGAACCCCGGCCACGGTTTCAATGATGGAGCATTCTCCCTCATTCAGACAGAAGGCCAGGTCCTTATCTTCCACACAGGGCTTGAAGACCTCCGAACGTGGACTGGGGAGCGTGGGGGCCACTGCTGGAGACAGAGGGGGAGACAGGTTCAGTTAAAGTTGAGCAGATAAACATGTAAACAGAAGGACAAGACAAATTCTTTCAACTTTGCTTCTAAAAATTGTTGCAAATTCACACATGGGCATTTCTCATTCCTTTCATCCCTTTGATGTGCCACTGGTTGTAGTTTCTTCTACACTAACATTCATCTTTTTTCTGCACAGACTCAGAGATGATTCATTCCTTGTTGATTTCTGAAACTCGTGAGCTACAGGAGAGAAGGCCATCGGCGCAACTGCCTTCATTATGGACGGAGTAAAAAATACATAAAGACTTTTAAACCTGATGCAAAAGAGAAATCATGATTTAAAGCAAATCCAGTGTCAACAACGCCATCAACAGTGGTTCCGTTCAGTATAAAACATCTGCATTCTCAGTGTTTATCCAGCTGTTTGTTTCGTGTGAGGTCGTTTAACCTCTCTTCTTCACTGAGTTTCCACATCTGGTCGCTTCGGCAAACACAGAAATAAATAATCGAGGTAAAGGCACGGCGTTACATCACACAGAGGCAGGGCACAGCGAGAGAGCCGGGCCCCGGTGATGCAGCCTCTAATTCTCTTCTTCCAGTCTGACCCTGAGCTGCTCTCGCATCACGAGCGCGGCTGCCGTGCACGAGCACTGCAATGCAGGGTTCTCCACCCTGTGAAATATGCACAGCTGTCAGGCATGAGGCCACAGCGACGCCCAGCCGCTGTGGCTGCTAGCATGTGCAGCCACACAAGTGCACACACACACACACACACACACACACACATACTCTGATTATCACTCAGGAGCGCTTTTCACTCCATGATGTAATCAAGCATTGAAAATTGGATTGACTGGTATTACGCTCAATACCTTGCCAATACAATGGGATTACACATCTGATTCTGCTTTCATCCACTTATAACACGCACGGCGACACACGTGTTCGCACACAACATATTCTTCAGCCCGTCATTCCAGGCCTGTCTCTGTCATCCCTTTGTGTGAGTCGGCCAAATCTTTGTCGCCAAAGCTGCTTTATGTGACGGCCACTGGCCTTTTGTCAGCTGACGCTCTAGCGACCAATCGCGTGCGGGAGAATAAAAACTTGGTAATCCCTCTTTTCTTCTTTTTTGTGTCACCCAGCACCGACTTCCATCTGTGTTTTGTTTATGGCCATTGATCGATAGATCTGGGGCTCTTGACGCTAGGCCCCGGAGATGATGAGAGATCAGAGGGAACACAAACGGAGATATGTGGCGCTCCTGGGGCCCGACCGGAACTTTGGAGGCTATCGCTCACGCCACTTAACTGTAGCAGCTCACACCACATGTGCAGATGCACGTGGGTTCTATGTGCGAGGACTCGCTCAACAGGATAAACATGCACCCTCTGTATCTGTTGCACGTCTTGCTTTGCGAATGCTAATTTGTGAATCACTTCTCATTCATCAGCCCCTAGAGTTTGATGCATATGAAAGTAGGCCCTGAACCTGAGCTGACTCCTTCACTCTCGAGGCTTAAAAACACATCGCATCACATCTTGTAACATAAATTCCCGTGTGCGGTGTTCGAAAGGTTATCTATTTCAAGAAGAAACTTTATTAATAGAAAATGGAACACATTTCTCCCCTGTGTTATGCACGTCTGTGGCAATAATTGTCGTGGCGTTAAAAGTCCCTCGGAGCTTTTATTCAGAGAGCGGCGGTGACCACACGTGAAAATCGACACGTTTGATATACGGAGACGACGTCCGCTATTTTAGGTCAGCGGTTCGGGTTTAGGAGGCAGAGCTGTTCTGACAAATTGATTTTGTACTGTAAGCCTCAGCATTGATATATTTACATTGGACAAACCAAGGTCAGGCGGACACCAAACACCCTTTTAGTACCTGCATCAAGAAATCCTATCTGTGCTCGGGCGAATCAAAAACTTTCCAAACTTGTCATCTTCACCCAAAAGAGGCCGGTGGAGAAAACTCACTCTCTCTCTCTCTCTCTCTCTCTCTCTCTCTCTCTCTCTCTTGCTGTCATTCCATTTGTCACATGTTGGTGACAGGGCACAGGGGTGGAACGTGAACTACACAAGGTCGTCTCCGCAGCAATGACACAGCACTTTGGGGAATCGATGATGATGTATGATGTCCCCCATATATATTTTTTCATGAGGGGCAAAACTCCAAGGGACATGAGGGCAGCACCTTTTGTATATCGCCTCTTTTTTCTCCGACAGCGGATGTGCCAGTTTCGTACCCAGAGAGACAAGAGTGTCTTAAATTAAACATGGCACAGTATAGTTTGTGCAAAGGATTTCTAGCATGGGTTGGTCTCAGAGGCGGATCTGGGATTTTTCTAAATCAGGGGCCATGAAGGGGCCACAATTTACGCAGAGGGGCCGATTAAAGGTCCAACATCCGTACACAACTCCTGATTCAGTAAGGTGCACATTGGAGTCATTGACAGAAATGAAAATTGTACCTTGTGTTCTTCAATTAGTATAGACATTTAAATTCTTAACAAATTGTCACATTTAATTTTAGTATTGTTCGTAAGTGACTTCTTTATTTAAAAAGACAAGTGACAAGACAGAGGCACTTCAGGGGCCAATCAGATTCCAGCCCCTAACCCATCCCTGGATTATCTTCCCTATTTAACCAGTGACCAATACCAGTACCTAAATTATTCACTTCATGCTTTTCTGCACTAATTACCTCCAACAAATCTGCAGACATTTCCTAGATTCACCTCTCTGAGCCCTGTTGGCCACATCAAGGAACAAGTCATCTTCACATACAGTCTGTTTGGCCTCCAGCAGAACATGCCGTCAATTTCTCACGGCTTCTCTTTTCATCACCGTGACAGGCAGCGGAGCGAGGACAATTTTTTCTGAACGAGCATCTGTCAAACGGGATCCTGGTAAAGTCTTACATTCGTTAAATATTCCCTCTACGGGGAAAAAAAACAAAAACACTAGCGATTTAAGAGCACAATTAATCAGTTTCTTGAGTGCGAGAAAGCAGAATGTGGGTATTTCTATTTTTGTATGTTTCCAGTGTTGACATGTGTTGAATATCAAGGGATTGACCCCCGAGGGTATCAACATAAACCCTGTAACACATCCTAGCAGTCAAACCAATTCATTATTGCATGTTTCTATATTAAATTAGTAATGAAATCAGATTTTTTTTTTTTTAAATGAATCTCCATCTTCATTATTGAGGTAATGGCTAATAAATGATGTGTCCCTTGGTTTGGATTATTATTGAGATGTAGTGTCACGACTAATTATGACAAACACAACATGCAAGTTGCCACTAGGCTCATTTTTCAGCACTTCTAATAAAGCCTCTTTTTTTCTTATTATCCCTCAAAATAAAACCGTCCTCATGCAAGCCTCCAGCAAACTCCATGAAACACAGCTACCGTTTGGCTGCTGTGGGAAAAAAAACTAAACACACAGCATTGTGGAAAATGTGCTAATAAATGGCAGCTGCATCGGGAGCGTGATTCATCCTGGACTCTTTGAAATCATTTTCACGTCTCTCACTCTCCCCGTTGCACAAAGGCAATCCAGATTGCCAATTCCCTGGGTAGCTTTCAAGGAATCCACTGGCTGGGGATCACAGATTCACATGATGCTTGAGAGATCAGAGTTATCTGAGAGGAATACTGAGCCGAGCACTTCCCCCGCAGTCGTTACTGTTGGATCGCCCTTTGTGCAAAATCTTTCAGCGTAAAGTAAATGTAGGATTTTTTTCATTCAGTTGGGGGGGGGTTCATTATCTGTTGTTGTAGCGTGAAGGTTACAATAAGTAAACAGCTGGAGCAAAACTCCCATGAGCTGCAGCAGGCGAATCAAAAATAAAGGTGAATGTAAATTCTGCATGCGTGCTCACATTACAAATGTCATTGAAAACAACACATGGGACATATTATGGGTTATTTTATTCAATAAAAAGTGACAGTGCCGGATGCTCTTATCTGTGAATGTGCAGACGTGGAGCTAATCAAAGTGCAGGAGAAAAGACAACAGGTCTGCAGATGCTGCGGAGCACGGATAAGTGTGTTTACCTGAACTTTGATCCCGAAGCAAACTCGGCTCCATGAAGCGAGGATCATGTTTAATGGAAACAGTCGCCTCCACAAAGCAAACCTGCCCTTTGATTATCATTAGTGCAAATCACTGGTGAATGTTCCATTTGTGAAGCTCGGTGACTGCTATCGTCAGGGAGAAGTCGGTTCCGGTTCGCCGTCCTGCTTTCCAGTGTTTAGCTCCGATGCACGATTACCTCCGACTGTTAATTAAAGTGCGACTGGAAGCACTGGTGATGTTCCCCTTTTTATCTGTAACGACTCGAATCCTGTTTTTTAAACATCTCGCATTCACGTGTCACGGAGGGCGGGAGAGAATCCTCTCCGTGCACTTGTCTCTGTAATCTTCACAGACGTTTCTATACGCACGCAGGGAGACGCGTTCAGACCCACTCTAGACACGGCCTCCTCGCTGCAGACAACACGAGAGACAATTCCATTTACAACTCGCATTTTTCCCTCTATGGCTTCCTTCTAATGCGCTCATTAGTGTTCTAGTGCTGAGCCCTATCCCCCAGGAGACAGTGGTCAGGAGAGAACCGCCTGTGTTTACTGCAGTACACATCAAAGAGAGCCTTACTACGCAGAGGGAGAGTCCTGAGAGAGCCCGCTGATTGCTTACCCATCATGCACCGCTGCCTTATGGACAGAACCATATTCGGATAAAAATATATAGTTCAGTGGATATGGACAAAAAAAATGGCCTTTGACAAAACAAAAAAGCAAAAGATATTATTTATATACATGCAGATATTAACTGGACTTTAAAAAGTGCTAAACCTGTGATTTGAATGTGATTGTGTGAACTAAGTGATGCTACATCAGATATTCAAGGACTCATTTCTAAGCATTATCATCATCTCCGAGATTCGACCTCATAAAATGTGAAAACAAAAGCCGCTGAGCTAACAGTTGTGTTTGTGCTGCTCCACTGAGCCTCTGAGCTCCATCACAAAGTTCCTTCTAATGACTAAACAGAATCTTTCTCACTTAAACTCTCACTGCACATTGCATTAGCAGCTGAGGTCAATAAAGTAAGAGACGACGCAAATCAATTTGTCTAATGTTTTGTTATGTCATAGAAAGATGTCAATGCAGATGTTGGTAAACAATCTTGGGATGTAACAAAGTACATGTACTTCATTGTACATTGTTCATGCATCTGTACGGAACCTGAGTAGATTTGTTTGGGTACTTTTCGCTTATACTTCGGTACATATATAAGCAAATACCTTTACTTCCTACTAAGCAAAATACCATTACATTAGGGTGCAGGCTCGTCTCGGCAAGTTACTTTTACTCTTGAACTTAAACCACTTTTACTGAAGTAGAATAGTTAATGTGGTACATTAAACTTTACTTTAGTACATTTTGTACCTTTTATTTGTACCTTCAAGTTAAATGTTTGAGAACTTCCTGTATATGTTCTATAGTGCACAAACAAGCTGTGTCTGGTAGACAGGTGGATGTTTAACATGACTTTGGGGATTTTCTGTAGAACAAATCTGGTTCTTATCACGTTTCTCTACGTAAATAAACTGCTGTCAAAGTCAATTTCACTGTTTGATCTCAGGCACCGCGAGACACTAAGCTAGCATTTTAGGTTGAGGATTAGCACACATGAAAGTAATTTAATCCAACTACGGCAGAACACGTGGCAAAAGATGCTATATGCTGCGTATACGCCTTGTTACATAAGCTCTAAACAGCACACATGAATATTTAAAATACATTGAGCTGGTAAGCGTGAATAAAGGCAGATACGGCTGTGGGTCAATAGGTTTAAGCCTTATGGTTCAGGAGACACACATGTCATAGCCTTGGTCTGTTTGTCAAATATCACACACGCACGCACACACACACACACACACACACACACAGACTGTATGCCTTGCATGTTCATCAAGACGAAAAGCCCCGGGGACCTTCAGTCCCTGACCTGAGACAAACAAATAGTCGTTGACCTGCAGGACATTTGGTTAAAGGTGGCAGTCGCTGCCTCTGTGCCGGGTTAAAGAGCACGCAGCCTTGGTTTACCGTGACATGCCGGTGACGGGACATTTGTCACAGTTACTCCGAGCGTCCTTCACTCCTGTCCCGGTGGCGTAGGCTGCGGAGCCCTCAAGCCGACATGCCCCACGTTAATCGTCCAACTGTTTAGCATTTGTTCAAACAAACACGTCAATAGTGGAACAGTTTTGCCGTCTATGGATAATCAGCTGCAAAGGTTCTTTTGTGTGACCTTCGAGGCAAGTCATTATCCAATAGTATTGGGTTCTTGAGCGGTCCCAAAGCAGCAGGTTAATAAAGTAGACCCCCAGACATCCAACACGCATTAAACCTTAAGGGAACTAATGAAAAGTTTTAATTATCTACATTATCTCCTGACCCGGTGTCAGCTGAGTCTTGATTAGAGTTTGGGTGATTGGCATTCGCACAACTCCCCCCCCCCATAAAGTGACCAGGAAATGTCTCCCCCGCAAAAAAAACCACAAGCACAGTGCAAGTGTTTTTTTTTGTCGCCGATGACACTTCACCGTTCAGCGCTCGCCATCACACGGCTCAGCTTGTTTGTTGTCCTATGTTCACTGCACCTCTGCTGGAGGAGAGCTGTGTCTGCGCTGTCAAACACAACCTGCATCACCGATAGGAGGAACCGTGCAAACAACGGGGAGAGCAGCGGCTGACAGGGGCGGGAGTGTGTAATTTAGTACACTTGACAAAAAGCGCACAGCCATTTCCTGCAGAAGGGGAGGAGAAATATGTTTTTGTTGTTTCCTCAGCAGAGCTCTGAGGAAACTGGAGCCACATTACTTTATTACCCTTTTGTACAAATGTGACGGAGCCTCTAACGGATCACGGAGCGCAGACGTAAAGATGGACGACACCCGGCTACTTCCACACACCATCCAGACAGGAAGCCCCAATGCCCCTGGATACAAATGCTGCCATCTTGCACCGACGCTGTCATACACGATGTGGCCCATGTCCTGAATGTTAACATGGAGGAGGAGGAGGGGTTTATGACCTGCACTTGATATACAGTCTGTGCCGTGGACTCGCAGCTGTTCCTGCTCCTGATGACAAAAGTACCTTTAAGAAGATAATAGGACCACAGAGGGGTGCATGAATACTAAGAGGAGTGTTGTCAGGTTCTTATCAGCGCCCTGATGGGTTTTTTTGATGTCGTCTTCAGGGCTTTGGAAGATAATTTGCCACCTCGGCTGCACATTACTCCGACTGCGGCGCTGATGAAGCCACAATGCCCTCCGACTTCAAATGACTGAGAGGCTGCGAGCGACTCCCTCTCTCTCCACCTGCACATCCTCCTGTGGAGGTTTTTTTCTTTTCAGGCGATCAAGGTCAACACGTAACCCGTCGGAGGTGACGGACTCCCCTGTTTAAGACCAGCATCACTAATGAGCTCTATAAGAATGCGCCAACGCAGAGCTGTGTTATTAGATGCAATTTCTCCCGCGCTAATTTGTCTTGGCAACCCATTTGCAGTAATATGGAACCAGACGGATAATTTATCCTGATTCATTGATTGTAATTTGGGGGATAATTATCATAATATACCACCAGGAGGGAGAAAACCACGTTTCTGCTCATGGCCTCGGGAATCAAACAAACGGCAGCTACCAGCTTGGTTTGTCTTCTTTGCTGTATTTCTTTTATTTGGTGCCAGATCTGTGCGTTAATAGTGAGTCCACATGCAGCCATACGTGCACGCACATTAGCGTCGCATTAGCTAAAGCGCTGTGAAGTACAGCAGACCCCAGCGCAGCCGTAAACATGCGTCCGTTTGCTCCGGGGGGGAAACTCGTGAAAGCTGTTCAGACCGGGATGAGTGCCTCTACCTCATATTCAACAGTGGCCGATGTACTTTAACGCCATTATCTCCATTACTTACAGAGCGAATAACGGAGAATAACCAGCAACTGGAGAAATAAATTTGAATCTTTCAAATGCATATTTAATGAGTGGGGGGCTGCTTTAGTGCTTTGTTGATTTTTTGCCACAGCGATGGCCTTAGATTTGAATTTGGAGTGCAGGAGAGGACGCGCACAGGGAAATGAGACACAAATTAATTAACACTTCCTGTTATTGTTATTTTTTGCTGAAAAATACTGTAAGTACCTTTGTAAGTTGTTTTGCTTGAGGAAAGGCTGAACACGTAGGGCCAACACACACATGTACAAGGAGGCATGGAAGCAGTGACGAGCATCCATGGACTCATAGACTTAGGAATTAAATGCAGTGTATAGAGGGTTTTTTAGATATTTTATAAGGACACACAATATCCACAATATCCAGCAGCCCAAAACATCCAATCTCCTCCTGATGAAAAGCATTTCTTACAAATTCCTAATCAACTATCTCCTTTTAAATAACAGCAGCATAATTAGTTTTTGTTATTTGCAAACACTCATCTGCAGATATGATTTACGATTTGCAGATATGATCTCAATCTGTCCTCCTCGTGTGTATTTCCGTGCACAACATGCCTCCGTTTCATATTTGTTTCACTTCTATGAAAGCTCTTTTGTTCATCGTCGCAATTTATTAACAAACCATTCATCAAACGTGACATATTTGGCTTTGTGTGCTTCTGACTGTTACCACAGTGCCGATACCACACTTGGACTCGTCTTGGCAGTGCCCGTCTCCATCTGCCTTTTTCTTTCTCTCTTCTCCTTTTCTGCATTTAAGACTATATTTAAAAGGATGGCCTGAAACTTTAATCCTGGGGGTCTAGAGGATTATTCTTTGCCAGGGGAGTCTGGACGAGGGACTGAGAGTTGCAGCTGACTGAGTACCTAATTGTGTCCTCATTTCCTTACTGTAATATCATAGCCCACGTTACAGGTTGCTAGAGGCTGAACAATGCAGGGTTTTTTCTGAGCTGATGAGGAGAGGTGTGCATCACAGCTCATCAGTATCAGAATCATTGAGTTGTCAGTGATATGATTGTTGTGTTGAAACTGCCTCTTTGTGAAAACCCAGCGTTTTTTTTATTTAATTTTCTCTCCATGAGCATTCGCCCGGCGTCCTCTTTACGCCTGCCAAAGAGATATTTGAATTGGAAATGACTCAAACTGCTGCTTTATGCAGCGCTCATCTCGAGATGCGGCCTGTGCACGAGCACACGGATCAAATAATCGTGAAAAGGGAGAAAGAGAAAGCAGGACAGGAAAAGTAGGAACGAGTGATTTGTCTCCACCACATTGTGAAAACCAATTAAAGACCGAGAAGTCGCTTTGGTCACTGGTTACCTCTGTGTTTTTCCCCTCATCTCTCTGGGTCTATCTTTTATATTAGTCTAAAAGAATGCAGACGATTATTCACAACCCAGAGAACAACAGCAGAGGAGCTGCAACATGTGAGCCCTCGACAAATGAGACCAAACAAAACGGCATCGGATGCATTTCGGAATTTTCAAGGTTCTTGGTCTCTCCTCTCATTTGCCTCGACGCCACATTTAGCTTTTCTCCCTGCCGCCCTCCATCTTCCTCCGTGCATCAACATGCACCGGCAGCCGAGCCGCGGCGTTAAGAGGAGAGGAGCAGGGCGGATTCGGCTGCGTGGCCCAGAGAGGAGCTTCCTGTCAGCGCGGTCGATTCAAATTCCTGGGACCAAGAATGCAGGGTGTGATGTACGACGAGCAGGTGGTGTGGGTTTAATATGCATGAGCGGACGGCTCCGGCATCTGCAGATTGGCAGTCACTGAGCTCGCCTGTCCGCTCTCCTGGCAGCTCTCTTGGCATATGGAGCCACTGAGGGCATACATGGGCAAGGCAGGGGGGGGGGGGGGCTGTTCTCAGCACCCACCAATAGCAGTTCCCCCTTTTTTTGTGACTCCCGGGACCAGAGAGACAGAAACCGGCTCCTTGTGGCGGCTCCGGGCCGAGATGAGGGAGGAGGGGAGCGGGTTTATTTTTTTTGTGCCGTATATTTTATTGATTTCATACAAACAGAAGGGAACATGAAAAGGGAGAGGGATTAACGGAGCTGGTGTAAAAAATTGACTGGGGTGGGGTCTGGGACTTGTGCTTACTGGAGGGAAGATGTGATTAGCCCTGGCACTGTCTCATCTGGTGATTCTGTTGATATGAAAAAAAGCAAGAGCAGTCCGATGGGGGGGGGGGGGTCTGTGTGTGTGTACTAGACACACACACAGACGGTGCCTTGAAAATGTGCATCTGTGCTCAGGCCTGTTTGCTGCCTCTGCCAGGGAGGTTATGTTTTCAACACCTATCTGTTTGTCTGTTTGTCTGTTTGTTTGTTTGCAAGATAACACGAAAAAAAAGATTGCCACGAAACCCGGTGGAAGGATGCGAGAAATAAACTATTCAATGTCGGCAGGGGGGGGGGGGTCCCGATCCAAGGGGCAGATCCAGGATTTAGTTCTTTCCCCACTTTCTTAAACATTTAGCTGACTGATAATATTTCAGTTTTCCATATTTGAACCGTTTTTCCACAGGGAATAACTCTCGGATCATGATTACAACAATCAGGCATATACAGGAGACTGATTTCCATGAGTGGGTGCAAGTGGGTGCAGCTTGATTGTAGGATTGAGGAACTGAATGCACTTTATCTACCAAGTGTCACTCTTTGTATGTTGTTGAGCCTGCAGCTGGAGGAGAGGCACAGCAGGGGGTTGTGTGTCTGTCACTCCACCATTGCACTGTAATTTTGATGTCCTGTTCGTGTCGTCTCCCGCCCGCCTCGAGGTCAGCAGGTCACCTGACACGTTGGTCGTGCCACACTCCTACAGCCCCCCCCCCCCCCCCCCCCCCCCCTACAGCCTCCGAGACAAACCTCCTTTCATTCAAACTGCTGCCTTTGTGCTGCAGGTTTCTTTTTCCATACTCACTCTTCCACCAGCAGCTACTTTCTAATGGTGCAGATAAGGTAAATAAGTTACATTGCAATTACAGCAATAATACCGGGGCCGATCAATACCTACTTGCTTCTCTCATTAGCGCTGGAGCCAGGATCGGCTGGAGCGAGATCGAAGGGGCTCACTGGCACTTTTCTAAGGGATCACTGCAAAAGCTGTGCACCCGGAGAATTCAACGTATTTTAAAGGATTAAGACATTTATATTACAAGTTATATTTTCTATATTTGTTACAGAGTAAGAGAAATGGTTGAGAGTTTTTTGCCTTTCTCCAGGTTAGACATTTTACTGAAGAGCTGTGACGTATTATATCTTTAAGTTCAAGTGAAGGGAGGCGTCAACAAAACAATGCAAATGTTAATAAAGCAACTTAAATCCACATTAACACCTGCCCTCCGAGCGCCAGTAAAGTGGAACAATCTATAGAAGGTGCACTCTGATTGGCTGAAGGTTAATAATAGAGTCTACACCTGCATTCAGTCATTTAGAGACAAATCCGTAAACACAATGAATGGACTAATTGGATTACATTAATGATAACTAGCTCGGGAGAACTCACCAGGGGACGACAGTTAATCCCAATTATAAATCCCACTCACTGTGCATCTCGTGGACGGGCTCGATACAGCCAGCCGTATCTTTGGGGTTTGCTTCCTGTCTCCACCCGTCCACAATGGCACAGCAAACGCCCCCTGGCTTTATCACCCCAAAGCGCGACTAAAAATAAACTGGGATAGAAACACGCAGCCACACACACCCGCGTTGGGAGTGGCGGCAACAGGATTACACACGCCTTTCAGACTGCTCACTCACCGCATCTCTGATCCAATATAATGGTGACGTGCAGAAACAAGGAAGAGGTTACCGATCGGCCTTTTAAACGGATTTAGCGAAAAAAGTTAAGTGGAAAGGGGGGGGTGGTGTTTGTGAGGAGTATTAAGTTAATGTTGCAGGTTTTATAAGCACAGATGCACCTGCAGGCTTTTACCACAAAGCAGCCAAACATAAACTGTGGTGCATGTCCAATTGTGCACGAATGCCAGAGTGGCACCGGGACCAGCCGCGTTGGCCCCCGACGCTCAATCAGGGAAATTCTCCTCTCCCGCCTTTAGGGAGTGTCCGCTGTCTAATTCGAGCCAAATCATGGTTCTGTTTAACACCTCGCCACCTGTTGTGTTTGTGTGCACGAGTTTGTGAGAAAAGCCCGAAGCCGTCTGTGTGCGTTTGTGTTCTGAGCTGAGCCGGGGGAGAGTGTACAGGAGTGACCTCGTTCTCCGAGAGGAAGCACGACTGCAGGAGAACCAGACACACACACACACACACACACACACACACACACTAACAACAGCACTAAACAAGTATGTTTTTCATACACTCTTTTTTTTAAGTTTTCCATATTTAAACCAAACACACACATCGAGCAGAGTTAAAAAAAGTCAGTTTTAATTGCAAGCTTCAGAACGGCCAGCTTGATTTTAATGCAAGTCGCTCCCTGCACGATTGTGTGACGTGATTAATGGCGATGATTTCTCGTGTCACGCCAGAGCCGTTAAAATCCCCTGAAAACATATTGCCCCCCCCCCCCCCCAAAACAATTATATTCTTCTCCATCCTCCTCTCTGGCCTCCATCAAAGGACGTACGAAAAACATTAAACGTGACGGACACAATGTTGTGCGTTGAATGATGGCCGTGCGTTCAGAAAGTGGTTCTCTCCGGTGCCTGGCATTCCCTCACAGACGTATTAATCAAAGAAGATTTCGCTCAGAGCCATTTGGGGATGAATACAATACAGTCCCCTCGCTGCTCCACACAACAACACCGCCGCTTCTTGATATGTCACACTCAGTGAACGCCGCGGGCAAATATATATTTTACCGACTGGATGTTTGTTTCCGAATTACTGCAAAGGACCTCTTGGGGAAACAAAAGGTAGAGAGTTCCAGGCTGCATGGAAGAAGAGCAAAAATGCATTGTTAAAGTATTTCCCTGCTTAATCTCTATATTTGTTTGTTTCCATTGAATTTGGCACGTTAGGGACAGAAGATACTGCTCATTGCACTGAGATAAGAACTTAAAACGCTGGAGCTGAAGCTCAAGATCAAGTTCTGTTGAATGGTAAACAAACAGCCTCATTGAGGGAGCGGCTCCGGCTGTTTGCAGCAACAGTTGCTCCAGACGTCTAAACTACGGTCACACAAAAGAGAGAAGAGCCTCTTTAGCAAAGTGAGAAAAACCAGTACAGCGACATGACATGACGTAATTCGATTTTCATAATGGGATTCAAGCATTTATACTGGCACAAGTAAAGATATGAGGATTTTGATAAAAGCATTTTGACATTAGAGTCAATCGGCTTCAGTAATGTGAGCACAATGATGCTAATTCCAGCCCTAACCCTCATCCTAATAGTAATGTCATATAAGTGATGTAACAGCCGCACCAACCATTACACTGCAATGGCCATGTCTGTGCATACTCTACTATAATAAGATGTACTTATGATGAATCACACTGCAGAAGAATAGAAGAAAGAAAAATACAATGAACAATTTGTAATTCTTAATATTGCAGTTTCAAATAGTCCAAATCACAATCTCTGAGCCCGCCGGCAAAAGTATGGCAACCAATAAGCATCTGGGGGGGGGGGGGGGGCAGATCATATTTTGGGGCTTCTGCACAATCACACAGAATCTGGTAAACGGATTATTAATGATTGAATTAGTGAGACCTAAAGCACATTATCTCTTCATGCAATCATTAGTGATGGCAGGTAAAAGCTCAGGCTGGAAAAAGCCACCTCACCATTGTCACTATTGACAAATAGGGAAGGCGTAGGAAGCCAGAAAATGACAAATTGCGCGGCGTACCTTAATCCGGTTACGGCACAACGGCGGCTCACATTAACGCCCTCGCTGCAATTTCAAGTGGCAGCTCACTGATCTTCCCTTTGTGCCTCCAGACCCAAAAGCAACAATTGTCACGGGGAGAAAACCCTCCTCATAAATAAGCTGTCGAGTGTGATGCTGATTTCGGTTAATGGTTCATGTGGCCTTATTGACTTGACTGGGTGACTGCTCTCCAGCCTGCAGTCCTCACTCTTGACAGATGTGTCCCGGTGAAAATTGGGGACTTCTGCCAGGACCTCAGCTTGTCATGTTTACTATTTTCATTCCAGTGGAGGGGAAAAGGTCACGTGCCACAACCGTGCGCCGCGTTCAGCTCACAGCCACGAGCCTCGCAGGCCTGGGATCAGCGAGCTGCAATCACCTTGGAAGATGACACAGATGTTTTATTTAACGGATCACTAGCGCTGATCTAATGACAGTGACAGATGTGGGGTTGGAAAACATAACCTAAAAAAAAAACAAGACGACCGAGGCGTCATCCAAACAAACACAGTAGTTGGGGCGATGCATCTCATTTGAAGACGGATCCATGAAACAACACAAATCAGCCGCACGCCGTCTCAGCGAAAACAAGAGTGGGTGGAAGTCGATTCCTCGTCCTCGTCCTGCAGCGGTCCAAATCCTGATCGGTTCATACTCAGTGCCATCAGAGGACCTGACGTCTGTGGCGTGTGGAGCAGAGTGAACATTTAGGGAGTGGACAGCGGATTAGTGTCCTGCTCTGAGGGGACAAATGTCTGCTGATGGACACGCTGCTGGAATCATCCATCCTGTGGGACTGACACTGGGACCACTGGCAGATGAGGTAAAGATTGGTTCAGGGTGCTTTTGTCTCTTAGCTGCTTCAACTTGAAGTGACTGTTGTTATTAGTATTACTTATGATCACATAACTGGTGCAGATCAGGTCATGAAGGTTCAAATGATGGATATGGAAATAAAAGGTGTAGCCCTCGATAGACTTTGTACAATTCTTAAGCCTCTATAGCACGTGCTCCATTTACAAATATATGTGCATCCTCTTGATGCCACCCAATGCTCCCGTCTAAGTAAGACAGAGGACCTGGTCGAGGATTTGACACATGTCACCGCCAAGCATGAGGAAGAGGCGACGCCACACATAAATAACCGACTGGTCAGGCTGACTGGGCTGATAACATGGAAGCGCTGGAAGGCAGTGGGCAGAGACGGATGTTCTGTCCGGGAGGCTCCGGCCTGTGGGCGTGTACTCGACACTTAGGGTCCGTCAATCACTGGAAAGCCCGCTGCCCGCTCTCTGCACCCATGTACGAGGCATGTTGCGTGATATTCAATGCCACGGGAAGGTGCAATAACCTGGCTTTACTGAAGAATCAAAATAAAGGTTGGGCATAAGTCTGAATATGTTTTTGTTTGTTGCAACACAAAAGAATATAAGGTTCTCATTTGTGGAGACAGCTGCCGAGACTCGGCCAATTAACACGGTGTGGAGGCCCGGATGCTTTCACTGCCCTTATGAACTATTCAAGATATTTTCTTCGTTAGAGTTCTCCCAATTTATCCGTTGGCACAAAACTCAAAAGTCTCCTTTCGCAAAAGAATTTTGATTGGACACGTATTTTTCTTCTCTTTTTGATCTTGGTAAAAAATACAGCATTTGCAGAGTTCAAACCGTGTTTGCAAGCTGTTAGGGAAAGGACCATCATTTAGATTCCTCAAGCACATTCAACTACCTCACCGATCTCCGATTATTTTAATATTACGAGTTCGGCAGGTGAGACAATGACATTTATTAAATAGTTCCTGATTTGCTTAAAAATGTGTTTCTAACCTCCTGTGTTTAGCAAATCTCTCCCTAATTAATATCATCTTCCGTGCACACAAGAAGAAGAACACTTTTTTTCTTGATTTTCAGATTTGTATTGTTTATTCCTTATTCCGAACCAAGCAGGCTAAATAAAGAAGTGCAAAGGCGCCGCATGATGAGCCCTGCAGCCGACGCTGCAACTGGCATATCATATCTGATTCATACGGTGGCTGACCAATCGGTGCGAGCGGAAAAAAAGTGCCACCATGCATAAATGTCATTACATCAGCCTCGCTACATTACTGGAGATGTTAACACAGAACTCTGCCTGACAGGGTTTCTGCACACGCTGTCGTGGAAATGTCAGTGGGGCCGGCGCAGGAAGAGAGGGGGGGGGGGGGGGGGGGGGGTGAGAACAGCTGTCCACATCTGGAGGTGAACGTAATCCAAATTAGCATTTCTTCTGTAGCGCTTCGAGATGGACGTGTGATGAATAGAATGAAACATGAGCCTGTAGCCTACCTAATACTGGTCACTACCTTTACCTGTCCACACTTAAACCTGTCCTAGTTATCTGCTCGAGAGAGTAAATTCTCCTTTGACAAGCTAACAAGCACTCGGAGCCTGAAAGTGACATTATGGGTCAACACTGACAACACGTGTTTGAATGAACGGGGCTAACGAACGTACGACTGCTGGAGTGAGTGAAGGGAATCAGACCCGTGAACGCCGACACCGGGGCGGTGAATCAACGGAACTGCGTTTAATTCTTGCTCCCGGCTGTTTTTACATCCAGCACATACCTGTCCACACACCAGGGCCACACACACTTTCTAAATCACAGAGAACGCACCCTCCAGTAAAGCCGTGCGTGGCTCTAACTGAACCAGGACCAGCCCCGGCCCTCCGCAGCCATCAATTCACAGCAGTGAGGCTGACTGCACCCTGCCCCTCTCCCTCTCTCTCTCTCTCTCTCTCTCTCTCTCTCTCTCCCTCTCCCCCTGTACCAGAATTAATTTTCCCCAGAGCTGATAGGCTACGCTCTACTGCAGCCAATCCACATAATTAGGCCGTCAGCAATGTAAACCCCCGGCTCAGGCTTGAAGTCCATTTCAGAATTAAGTGCAGACATGACAATGGCTTCATCCAACGTGAGTTTTCCCAGTGTGAATTTGATAAATGGTTCTTCCTCAGCCGTCTATGAGGCACAGCTGTCTAATGTTCCTGGGTGTGTTCCACTGGTCCCTCTTCCAGGGCCGAGGGGAATCACTCTCCCCTTCCACTGTGCAGAATGCTCCATGTGAACCCTCCTCCGTTGGGTTTTACGATGCATTTACTTTCTCATTACTAATGAATCATTTGCTTGTGTTTTAATGAGCATTTAATATTTTTGCTGGACGCAGGGACCAAGGTGTCCAGCCCCCCTCTTCTGCTCTCTTACTCCCCTTTCTCAGCGCCGTTACCCTAGTGTTTTTCCTCCCTGATCCATTTACATTGGGTTCTGATGGCTGATCTCCCTCCATATGGCGTCAGCTCTGTTAATCGCCACCCTCCCTGCTGCATGACAGCCAGCGCGTCAAAGCCACCATCAAAACGGTGAGGCGTGGAAAAGGGGAGGGCGGGAGATGAATTGAAAGTGTGTGCGTGTATGGGCCGTACACGTGTGTGTGTGTGTGTGTGTGTGTGTGTTTTATTGGGTGGGGTGGGGGGTGGCGGGAGGCGGACAGTGAGGAGAAAGAGAAAATTAGCCAGAGAAAACAAAGTCAATGAGGCGTGAAGGAGGCTTCCCTCTCTCTCCTGTGGTCGCTGGAGGTAGAGTCGTGCCTCCGCACTCACTGCTACCACCACTCCAGGGGAAAGGGGAGGAAGTGACATAGGTGGGTAGCTGGGTGGACGGGGGGGGATGGACTGGGGGTGGGGTGCGACAGGAGTCTTCAGGTTTACCGAGTGTGCACACGGCTGTCGACCGCCCGCATGTGTGTGCAGTCATTAACTTGTAGAACGCATTTGCATCCCCCCCCCCCCCGTCAAGCTGGATCTCCGTGGACGGTAAAAGAGCCCCGGGATGAGGCGTCACGAGGGCATGTTGTACACAACGCTATGAAATCAAGGGTTCGGAGCTATTACGGTCACAATGACTCGCTTTGTGCGTTGACTGATCACCACTGGGGAAGTGGGAAACAGCCTGAATACCCTTGTTGTGCGTATTTACTCGTGGAAATGTATGATAATAGCTCCGTGATCCTTTCCGCGGACAAAAGACGTGCAGACGCATCTATTTGCTGGGAAAGGAGACGCAACACTTTTCACATTAAAAAGCAACAATAAAGATGCCAACTGGCTGCGGATGTGTAGAAGATAAATCCCAGTCTGTCGTAGGAGAGCTGTCTTTTCTTTAACATCATGAAGCAACACCTTTTTTTTGCCTCTCTCCCCGAGGGGAAAGGTCTTCTATAGGCTATACATACATATAAGAGATTACAAAATCAATAGCTTCCTGTGGCCGTGCTCCCCCACTGTACCTGGTAAATTTGTTAAATCATGACATCATTGTCCACATCACAGATAGAGGTATAACCTTATCATCATCAAACAGGAATCAACAAACACGTGAATAATTAGCTCCACGGGGAAGTTGATTGGCCGGTCGTCTCTTCCTCTATGTGTCTCTCGATGCCCAGCTGCTCATTCGGGGCCCCCACATGTACTAGAGCACGATGGTGATTCACCTTCCTTCTAATCATCATTACCGTTCTGATAAGTTTAACCTTTGGAAGCAGGTGGGAGAACACGAGCTTAATTATATCTCCTGGCACAAAGGGGGGGGGATGTCAGTGTTCAACTTTTTAAAAAATTGCAGGTAATTTTCAGGCCAGAATTGTGTAAAAAAAAAAAAAAGGGGAATGTGATTTATTTGTCTAGTCAAAGCCCGATGGGGTTATAAAGGTATTTTATTAAGAGGTTTTTTAGTTTTCTACAGGAGCGGTGAACATCGACACTCGGAGTACATCCCTTCCGTTGCCAGCTGCTCGTGGCGTTTTCCATCTTTAGGTTGCTCGAACGTGAACAATCACTCTCTGAACCGAGTGCGGCGTAACCTTTCCAAAGGCGGAAATAATTATATAAAAACCACAAATAAAAAACCCCAAGAGCTGCTCAGTCACGTGAACAGCTTGATCGCTCGGTGGGAGCGAAAAACCACACACGGCGCAGTTTAGTTGAGTGGGCACCTTGGGTTCAAGCCCAACTGAGTCACTATGGCTCGTGTCAGGTTGCCTTAGACCTCGCCACCTCACAGGACACCACGCGCCTGAGGTCAGTGTCACTGCCCCGCCAAGTGTTGACCTTTGATCGGCTGGAGAAGTGCTAGGAATTACCAAGGGGGTTCTTCCAGCACGAGGGAAAAGGACAAGAGCCTTTAAACTCTCCCAGCAAGATTCCACTTGCCGGTAAAAACACCAGCAAGCTGTGTCGACGTACAGCACAGCGCTCGGGAGGGGGAAACACAGCGCCAGGCCGGTGCCAAGTCTTTTGAGGCCGTGCGGATATATGCAGGATATTCATCATTCGGTCACCTGTGAGTTGAAAATACTGAAATTCACCGAGCCGCAGCCGTATCTGAGTCCCACCACAATCTAAACACATTTCCCCCCTTTTTAAGTCTCTGGACTAAAATGAATTTCACAAAGGACAAACGATGCAAGGCACCAAGATGGCGGCTGCAGAGGAGATAAGATTCCTTGGCCTCAACACTGTCGCGCTCAACCCCACTCGTCACAGGAAAGGGAGAAGTATCTGTTTCACATCGGAGCTCCGCAGAACCAGGCTGGGAGGTAAAAGCTCAGACGTCTTCTCAAGTCTGACGACGCCTCCTTAACTTTTCGAGCCTCGCGTTATCTTTAAAGATTTCCTCGCTCAGTAGAAAGCCCCCCCAGCCCGTACCTCTGACTCTAATTAGTATTAGAACATTTGGCAAAGGGTCCAATCTCGTGAATTGAGTTATCTCAGGGGAAATAAAAGGTCAACAACAATTTAACGGGAATAAAGCATCGTCTAAATCATATTTGAAAAGAGCCTGGCTTGTATTAAGTATTCCAGTTCAGCGTGCCAAGTAGTAAATACAATTACCAGATCTCCCCCTCATCCCTCATGCTAATTATTGTTTGCAGCTTCAAAGTGTTCTGTGTTGTGTTTTTTGCTGCTGCTGACGAGACACCGATCGGGCTGAGCTCTCCTGTGCGCCGCTATCAACAAGACCTGTCTCGACCAATCAAATCGTCCCGCTGCTTACACCGAAGTCGAGCAGGAAGCGAAAAGTCAGCAATTCCTACTGCGGGTTATTTTTAGAGTCCACCGGCGGAATAAAAATAAGGGGGGGGGGGGGGGGGGGCAGGAAAATGCATGCGATATTACATTTCTGACTCGCGCCCGAGAGTGAAGGGGGGCAGGGGGGGAAGGTGTGGGGGGAGGAGGCAGAGATGATAAAGGGACAAGAAGGGGAGATATTGATGTGAGGGAGAGGCATGCAATGGAGGGGAGGGAGGGAGAGAGAGAGAGAGAGAGAGAGAGAGAGAGAGAGAGAGAGACAGTCACACTTGGTTTGCCTCATCTCTGGCCGTATCATCGTGGCTTGCAGGGGGAAAATTACTGTACCAGTCCCCCAAGGGCCAGAGTGACTTCCTTAACCACTTTAATAAACTGGAAGAGTGTGATTGCCCAGACAGTGCCGCTGTCAGCGTGTTAATTAGACACAGTGCGCTATCAGAGCTGGCCACTCATGAACCAACCAAGCATATTACCATAAATGCTTTACTATCAGCCAGGACGGGGGAAAGCAAACTTAAAGCATATAATCTAAATCCATTGTCATTTGGCTAAATTACATGTTACTGTGCTCTGTGAAAGAAAAACAAAAAAAAAAACATATTCCAAATCAAGCTCAGCCGTGTTGTCGACTTATTAAACAATAAATAAACATGCGGTATCAAAAGTGCATTTGTTGTGAGGAGTGAATCTCAAATTAAATGCAGTCTTTGAACCGTGCCGGATCTTTTTGCGGTTCCTCATTTCAGAACCAGCCCCTCTTCCTCATTACCCCGAGTTTCCCAATTACATGTTCACAAACTCTGTTTACCGTCTCCTGGTGCGTTTCCACCTACAATGTTGTTTTCCCTCATCTGCTTATCGAAATATGTTTAATCTGCAAAATTAACGCGGGGTCTAATGTGAGACTGTGGTGAGGAGTTGTATTTGTTGTAAAACCACGCAACCGGGGTGTTTACTTTACTTTCCTGTTTATTTCCATTCCGCCAAAGACAACTTTTACAGTTTGCACAGAAAACGCTGCTTGTTCACACTCGCAATTACTCGTGACAGACAGCTAATTAAGACGCCTGAAACCTGTTTACAATTAAAAGATTTATTAAAGTGTCCCCGCATAATGTTTACTTTAAGATCCGATCTGTTAGATCCTATCGGAGCCTTTAATTAACGTATTGGTCTTTAGTTTGTGAACGGGGGGAAAAGAGAGGATGCTGTTTAAGATAAGGCCGCTTTAAATAAGATGAGACAAATAAGTCAATACAGACAAACAGGTCCACGCTCACCTTTGACTAATGAGACGGAATTTGGGGGACAAAACCCAGGCAGCGACTCCGCCACACAAACAACTGAACTGCACGGTCATTTCTTTAGTTTCCCACAGTGGAGAGATCACAATGCACGGTAAGCAGACACAGCTCCAAGCTACTATATTGTGGCTGATATATTCATCCTCGTCACACCCAAGAATATACAACGTGTGGTGGTGGTGTGTGTGGGGGGGTGAGAGAAAGCAACAGTGTTTATTCACCCCGAAGACAGTAGATATAATAATCACCTCCAGTCCCAAGTTTTTTTCCCGAAAAAATGAAACTAGGCTGCTGAATAATTCATGTGCTCCGAGTCTGTGTCACAAGCTCAGCATTTAGCTTGAGGAAACTGTGAGCCAACTCTGAGAGGGATACTATTGTTCCCCCCCCCACCACCCCCCTTTCATCTCCTGCGTGTAACTCTCTACTTGGTTATATTCAAATATTCACATCATCGTAATGAGTGAAAAGAGAGAAAGAAAAAAAAAAAGAAGAAGCAGCATGCCTCCCAAAGGAAATGTGTTTAACTGGGAAACAGCATGTCAGTAACATAACAACAGAAATTAGAGCGCGTAATAATCTGATTCAGAAAATCATCCCAGAGCTTAAAGGACAACATGCTGCCATGAAAATGTATAATGCTCAAGGATTTCATGAAGAAAAAAAAAATTGTTTATGAAACTATTGATGTTCTGCAAATGTATTTAATATACTTACATTCTGAAACTATCTATAAATAGGACTTTTCATTTTTAGTGAAAAGGACGTGGTGCTTTTTTAGCATTTCAACAGCAATAAAGACGTTTTTCTGTATAGATACAGTAGATAATGATGATGATGATAGCCCAGGATGAGTATAAACATATCATAAGTCGGGGGTTTGTTTTCTATTGCATCATCATCTGATTCAAGAGGCATGAGTGTGCATGTGTGCTTCCGGGAAGACGTCTGAGGCTCTGAGAGAGAGAAAGACATATCTTGACAAATGAATAGGATCCATGTGCTTGAGACACACAACAGGACTAAAGAGATCTTCATCCATTCACTCTGCTTGGCATTTTCCCCTTATTGAAATCCAGTGTTTTCCATTAGCTATTGTGTAAAGTGTTTCACAAACGCCAGGTGCGAGTCCTTCCCGACAAGAACTGGTCAAGAGTTAGAGAGTCCGGAGTGGACTAGTGGGTCACGGAGGTATGTGCACTCAATTAACCTTCCTTCAAACCAGGCGCGCTCTCAATAGGTGCTGGCAAATGAGCAATGGAGATTCAAAGTGATTTGATTAAGTGTGAAACGGCCAGAGAAAAGGCCGGGGAGGAAATGTTATCGTAGAGCTCCATGGCCCAGCGAGTACTTGACTCTCTCTTTTAAACCGTGTTATTATTTTATTGGTGCTGAAAGCAGAACACAAAAGCAGAAACAAACCTCCCGTGTCCTTGGCTCTGTGCTTTCACAGAGCAGCTATTAATAACAGATAGGTTTGGACACCGTCCACAAGAAGGTGAACTTCACTTACTGTGATATGCTCACGAGACTGAATGGTATAATCTGGTGTATGGGGGAAATGCACAACAGTATTTCCAGAACTGAAGGAAGAAAAGTTCTGACAAATAGAATTCATAGATTGAGTAAAACTATCACAACCTACCAACTGACACAATGACACGGTTTATACAAGTCTACAGAACAGAGCGAGGAAATGCAATTGGACAAAGTGCACAAAGGGTTAAACTCATTTTGAGGCCATATACCTGCCTGCCTGATTAAGTTACAGCATCGCCTGCTCAGTACCGTTCAGACTGTACAGAACCTACAGCAGACAGGAGGTGCTGAAGGTTGTTTCTGCAGAAAATGGTGATTTGGAAACTCGAGGTTTACGCCCAAAGCGTTTGAAGTCTCTGCTAACGACGATGAGGCTGATGGAGCCGGAGCAATGAAGCAAGCTACACGTGGAGGTGTATTAGTCCATAGGTTTCACCAAACGTAATAGGATGTGGTCGGAGCCGTGTAGGTGTTGTACGTGGAGTGGATCAAACTGCAGAACCAGTCGGCAGAACAAGCTTAGTGCTAAATCCAAGTATTGCAACACGGTCAAAAAGGTGTAATTTGAGCTATCAAGCTGAATGGGAGGGGGGGACCACCAACACAATTTTCAACTTGGACGACACAACCTTCGCTCCAACAGCTGCTTAACGTTAACTTTTAACCATCAAATCAAGGGAACAGTAGTTGTGTTGGTACTTAGCCACCAGTGTTTTACACCAGGTGCCAGGCGTGGGGGCCCCTGCTGGACAGCGGGAGGACTTTTCCATCTCTAACCAACCAGGAGCAGGACAACACTCTGCAGCCAGCACGCTCACTGCCCAAGGACATGATCATCACTAGCTGTGGCCTTGTGGCGCTATCAGTGATGATGTGGCCGCGTTTGAGGAACACGGTGATAAACATCAGCTGCTATATTGTCTGTTCAATGACATGACTCAAACTGAACTCCCCCCCCCCCCCCCCCCCCCTCAGGATGAGAGCCGTGATACACCCAAGTCACTGGGAACACACAACCTTGCACCTGGGGTTTTCAGAGCAAATGGAGGAAATGGAGAAACTAAGCTCTCACCCTCTCTCTCCATTTCTTGCAGCCCACAGGTTCCTCTTCATGTATGATTCACTGCATTAATAACAATATTAATTAAACGAATAACAAAATTCGTGAAGAAAAAGTGCAGCACATGAAACCATCTGTGTGCTCACAGGATTTTCTGCCTACAAGCTTTTTAAAGGGGTTCTAGCTCTTTGGCAGTGGATTTGTTTCATATTACAAATGGCTCACTACTCCCAGGCAACTTTCCAGCAGCACAAAGAACTGCAGTTGTCTGAGAAACAGAGAACTTGAAAAATATCCTTCAAATCTCAACAACTTCGGGCCTATCTCGAATCTTCTCTTCATTAGCAAAATCATTGAGAAAGCTGTTTAATTACAGCTTTCGATTATGTTTCCTGAAGCTGCACTCACCAGAAATGAACAAGACATCCACCTGAATACTGATCTGGGAGAATACATATTAATGTAGAGTTTGACACTGTGGATAGAACACATATTTCTAGGGAGACTGGAAAGTAAAGCCGGGATCTCTGGAACAGGTCATACGTAGACAGGATCAGCGATTCTGAATTTGAAAGAATTCCCATGACGTATGGAGTCCCACAAGGATCAGTTGTGGGGCCTCTACTGTTCAACCCTTACATACTTTCTCTCAAGAGATGCAGATGACACACAGATCTTTGTAGCTGTCTCACAAAAAAGAATATGGTCCTTTCAGACTTTTGTTGATGTTTGTGCCTTCAGATCCAAATGAAGAATCTTGGTTGTCATTCATGAGGATTTTTAAATTTCAGTATCTGAATGAAAGCTGCAACAAAATCCTAATTTTTCTATTTTCCACATACTTCATCTCTTCTCCCATGCTATTTTATTAATTCATTTTGTAGACTTCTTAGTACTTGTACTTGTTTTACCCATATGTGTATCCTTTAAATGTTTTTAGCATTTATCTTGTCTTTGGCCTGTCGAGCACTTTGAATAACGCCTGTGTGTGATATGTGTGGTTTATAGATATCATTCCCTGGCCCATGCTGTAAGGACAAGTATAATTGAATTAGTTTGTGGAGTGAGATACAAAGACGCCGCCGTATATACAAAAACATATTTGTCTGCAAGAAGCTCGTTCAAGCGAGACTTTCATTTGGGTGAACCTCACTTTCTATTACAGCCTCTGAAAAGACAAAAAGGCATTATCATCAGTGCACAGGGAGAAGATGTTCTGCAGGGTCTCGGGCTGTGATGGATTCCGCTAATTAATGAAGTGTGATGGCACCAATACTCACAAATATGGAATCTTAAGAGTGAATATGACAAGTCTGCTTTCATTACTGGGCTTTATACGATGTCATGATACTTATAATCCAGCTTCTTTAGGAGGACAATCAGACGGGAGACGTTTTCTTTACTGGCAAATTGTCATGACCTTTCCTTGATCTGTGCAAAAATACACTTTGAGACATAATCAACATATTAAATGGTGATTACAACGGTTTGTCTTAACGGCCCTTAAACAAATACCGAGCTCAATGCCCCATGAAACAATAACCCGCCCTTCAATACTTAATCAGACGTAAACATTAAGTGTGGCATCTTTCATTTGACATCAATCGTAATTGGGCGTAGAAATGAGTTTATGCTAAAGAGGGCGAGGCGGTTGACTAGTGGCAGAAAAACTTGGACTATGGGCAGAAAATTGGGAAGACATTCGACTGGAAGGTCTCTGGTTCGACTCATACCTGGACGCAGTAACAACAAAAAAACAAACCTGGATGGCAACACTTGGATCTGTCAAAAAAATCCATGAGGATTCTCCCTACCCCACTGTCTAGTGCCCCTGAGCAAGGCACCTTACTCCCCCAACATCGGCTCCCCGGACGCCGTACATGGCTGCCCACTGCTCTGTGTGTCCTGCACCAGATGGGTTAAAAGCAGAGGTTAAATTTCCCTCAATTGCGTGAGTGTGTCTGTGCATGTTTTGGGGATAAATATATAAATGTATCTTGAAGATATCAAAGAGAAGGTTATGGATCGGCTCGCACGCCCCCCCCCCCCCCCTAAGATGTGAGGATCAAGTAAACACGCCGTCCCCTTCTGGTTTCAGATGACCATCACTGTTTCCTTTGAATCGCAGAGTGACAGAATCACATGGGTCCGGGGGCCCGGCTGCCCCCCCGTGCACGCCGCCGTCTCTGCACTTTCCCAAATCTAAAAAAGTGTGTGTCTCTCTCCCCCGCGCTCCCAAAACTCCTCTGAAGTGAGATCGCCGCTCTGAGTGTGGCTGGATGAGACATGATCTCTCTCCGCTGGGTGATGACATTGACAGGAGCAGCGAGTCACTTGGATTTGTTTAAACAGAGCTGAAGTGCGGACTATCCGTGGCTCGAGGACGGGGGGGGGGGGGGGGGGGCCGGGGGGGCAAGAGGTTGTTGATCCTCTGGACTCGTCAGAACAAACATGTCCTCTCGTGGGCAGATGATTCGATGCGATGTCTCCCTCGGCCGTGTGGATGGAACATGCAGAGCCATGACCTGGATTCAGACCCCTCGGCGACAGGGAGCTCAGTGTTTATCATGAATTTCCATTGTTTGCGGAGTCGCGCTCATTGAGAATGTTCTCGATTATACCCACTGCCAACGTTTAACTTGATTGAAATTGACTTTGAATAGATTTTAATTTCAGATTTTTTTGCTGGAGGGCTTTTAAAAAAATGAACAGCCCGTTGATAATTTACTTCAAAAAAGGGGGCTACCTTTTCTCATCCACTTTCAATTAACTTTTTCTTTATGGGTAGAAGTAGCATATTTCACATTTAATCTAAGGACGTGGAGAGAACAAAGTCTGGTGGCTGGCTGCAGGCTCACTAGTAATATCCTTAGGAGAAAACAAAAGTAAGGTTTCTTTTTTAAACTTCAAATAATGAGACATTTTATTATGCTTTGGAAATAATGTGGATAAGGGATTCATTAACCTTCTACCTGCTAACTTCTACTTTCCACCGCTGCATTGCTCATGAGGTGTGTTTTCCCTTGTGAGCCACAAACTGTGATGCTGCTGTGGGAACTAAGTAAATGCGAGGGCCTCCTTTATGGAGATACAGTATGCTCTCTGCCGGGCTTATCAACTTAACGCGCAGGGACTTGTCTCCGCCTTGAGGATCCCATGCAAACTCCGCTGGGCTCGGTTTGGCATGAATTTAAAACTGGAGAGCAATCATAATCCCGAGGGCTAATAAAAGAGGGACGATGTGAAACGGGCCGACGAGAGAGTGTGTGTGTTCTTTCGGCAGAGGAGCTATTTTTACAGCTGTGACGTGGAGTGGTAAACAGGGAGGGGGGGGGGGGGGGGGGGGGGCTTTCGTTTACCGACGGTGCTCGGGCAGTTTGACCGGAGTCAGCACCTCTGTTTCAGATAACATGCATCAGGAGGCCAAGAATGAACAATGTGCGCCACGGTTCTGGCCCAGACAAGTGTCGGCGCTGCCAGTTCGCCTCATCCATCCCTGCTGGCAGCCCCCGTCTATCACCGGCACTCTGCAGAGGGCCCCGCACCTTCCAAACACATCACCGGAGCAAAGATTACTTCTGGAAAACACGATTTATCCACGAGCAAATGCCGTACAACGCCCAGCCACATGCAGCTGACACAAAACACAAACGCGCTGTCGTGGCTTCTCAATGGGCTGTTGGAGTCATGGTTTGGACAGAGCCACCTCGCCAGTGGGCCCTCACCAGTGGGCCCTCACCAGTTGGCCCTAACCAGTGGGCCCTCACCAGTTGGCCCTCGCCAGTTGGCCCTCACCAGTGGGCCCTCACCAGTCCCCACTTCAGACCCTCGCCGCTCCAGGGGTGAAGCGTCACTTGACTCCCTTGGAGCATCACTTTTCTCTCCCTCTCATTAGCCGCCACTTTGAATGGTATCAACACACAAAAGGTTGCCACACACGCGAGTCAAATTAGTGAACACAATCTCTGCAGTTCTATTCCGCCACTGCCGTCTCCTTCACATCTGTGCCACGGAAAATTCGGCGCCCACATTCCCCCGTGTTCCCCTGTGTTCTCATTATCCGCCTTTTATAGGATGCGATTCTGCTGCTCAGCACCAAACAAATTCACTGAGTCTGTGCTAAACACGGGCAACGTCGCCATTTGCATTCTGTGGTTTTGGCATTTTCGCATCTTTCTGACATCTATTTCAGGATTTACAAGGTTTCAGCTGTTTAGCAATTACTCAAAAGCAACGTTCAATACAAATCTTTAGATGAGACACAAAAAGTCATTATTAGAACAACACCAGGAGACCGTGTATAATATCTAAGTGTCCAGGATATTTCCTGTGTCATAACACTGCAGTCTGGGTTTGTGTTGACTCTATGGAGGCACAAGGATGCCTCCGGTGATGGCATATGTGTTTACACTCACACCGTGTACGCAAGAGATATCATCACATCGGGTTTTTTCTGCAGATGTTCAGCACAAATAGCCCATAATAGATATTTATAAAAAGAGCAGATTAGAATACAATGTTTGTTTTTCTTCTCTCCTGCAAGAATAAAAAGTAGCAGTTCACTGTAGTTTTTAATAGGAACCTTTTTTATATGGAAACAGAAAAGGGGGGGGAAGTTGTTGTTTATTAGTTTATTTAAGTAAATGATAACACAAAATAAAGCTGAGTTCCCAGACGTCAACATGTAGGAGTATATTCTCTACCTTAGTATATTTCTGTGGGTAAGTACAGAAGGCTCCTTCTTGTATCAGTCATGTTCCACTTGACACTTTCCTCCATGTCCAGGAACTGCTCTCCACATCCTGTCTTTTCATCATCACCACCCCCCCCCCACCAACGCCTGCCCACTCCTCGCGACACCTTTGTTCCTTTGCACCGGCTTATCCGCAGCACAAACTCCTACATATCGTACGAGATGTAAAAGATCAGTGGAGGAGCAGAGAGAACATAAATCTCTGGAATCATAACCGAGGTATTTATACTTGTTCCTGTGTTCCCGACTTGATCCTCGATGATCGCAGATTAGTATTCAAGCAACAAAATCTGACATTTATTCTATGTGGCTTCATCTCCCGCGCTCACTGCACACACGTTCATCAGTTTTGACGGACTGAGCCGAGTGTGGTGTTGTTGTGGGTTCAATGCAGGAGTGTGCACGTGTGTGGATGCAGCTTTGAGGTGTAGCATCACCCGCTGTGAGCAGCCGTGGGCACAGCCATTTCAAAAAAAGGAAACCAGTGGGTTTCCTGATGTGAGAGGATAGGAGTCATAAAATATACATCCAAAATGGCCTGCCGAAGCTATATATTACAGTACACACCCTCGAAACAGAATACAGCTTTAAACTAACTCCACAGTGTGTGTGCTACAATCCTTAATTCATAAAATAAATCTTCCGTATTCCGTTTGTGTGGTGTCGTTAAATGTTACAGGAATCTTTTTCCACAGGACTTGAACTGTGTTTTGTTTTTACAAGCAGGAATAGTCGCAGTGAAATCCACGTTTGTGAATGCTTAATCAGCAATACTTGTTCTTGTATTACAAATGAAGGGTTTTTTAAACATTCACCAGTTATTTAATTCAGCCTGTGCCCTGGTCCAGCCTCGAGCATTCCCTGTCAAGGTTTGCTGAGTGAAAACGGCTCTGTCAACAGCCCCGGACCCGGTTTCTCCTGGTCTGTGAGAGCATGCAGGGACGGCTGGGATTAATTGACAAGTTGACTGACGACTCAAACTACAGACACTGGCATTACGTTCCGCCTCCACCTACAAGCTGGGCGACATCCCTCCTCGCTTCTCCCAAACGCATTTGACAGAGTGGTTTCTCCCGTCTGTCTCCGACAGCACGTTATCAGGGGCTTCTTCTCGAAGGGGGCTCGAACGCAATGAAATTCCCAATTCTGTCAGAAATGCATCATAAAGGAACGCGTCTCTGTGGAATCCCGGGAGACGTCAGCCAGCTGAAGGCTATGGGGTTTTTTTTGTGAACGTGTTTAAAAGGCAAAATCTGTAATGTTTTTCCCGAAGGAGCAGCTTGATATTTCGGGGGAAGATGCTTTTTGGCTCACATGCAAAGATTGAACTTCCGACACTCACAAATCAACACATGATTTGAGGGAAGCAATTTAATTCTAGTCTGTGAACGCATCGTTATACATTTTTTTCAAATATTGCTTCCTGTTGATATAAACATATATAAAATCCGTGTAATTTGTGATTGGAAATAGCATAAGATGAGCTGTAAGAACACACGTATGCCTGTCAGTGATCTTATGAGGATTCACATTCTCTCGGAGAAAATGCACATTCAGATAATTTTAGATGTTCCTGAAATAGAGATGACAAGTGCTTTAATATCGCTCCCTCCTTTGCTTTCTGGAAGGAGCATCAGTGTGGGGGGGGGGGGGGGGGGGGTGCGATGCTCAGACGTTGCCCTGCAGGCCATATTCCAGATCTCCTTTTTCAAACGCTTGCGATTGTCCAATTGATGTTTGTTTTGTTTCAACGTCGACATGATAAAGTCTAAACAGATAGACCGAGCCGCGTGTCGCGAGGCTGCAATGAAAGCAGACGTATCGCTCGATGCTACATTTTCTGTGCGTGGCTTCAAAGTCGCCGAACATGCGTTCTTACACAGGGTCGCTGACATGAGATGCTGAAAGGGATGATTCTCAGAAGGATATAAAAACACAAAGACTTGTTTAAACATTTACCACTGGGCCCCTGGGGCGATCCACGTAGACCAGGAAGTTTCTGCTCTGCACAGAACTCTGATTCTGATTGATTGTGCGTTTTTTTTTTTTTGTAAACATCCTCGTCTGGCTCTGCTTGAGCTTAGCGTTTATCGGAGCAGAGAGCATGAGAGATAGATGATGGAGAGCAGGACACAAAACAGACAGCACAGAGGCAGATTAAAATATGGGGGAAAGGGAGCCAGGGGGCTTACTGGTTTTTTTTTAATAAGCGGATTCAGGTTTTTAATTTTTTTGTGATTTTTTAAACATCGCAGCACCCCCCCCCACTGTCGTGCCCGTTTTAACGTGGAAGGGTTCGATGCGTCTCGTTTTTGTTTATCGATGGCCTCCTGGCAGGAAGCTTGAAGGAAAGTGGCCCCACATGAGTCGAGGGCCGTTTTTGTTGGATAAGAGCTTTCGACTGATACCAACTTGTGCTACGAGAGTGCACTGCCGTCCCATTAGTCCAGGGCAGGCTGGCACAGCGTCCAGCTACAGAGATGGACGCCCAAATCCATCCGTGTTCTCCAGACAGTGATAATCCCCACTGATCTCCTCTCTGCCTCCCCACCCTCCCCTCGTCCTCCCCGGGCCACCAGACAATGGGGAGGGAGGGGGGGCGGCGCAGGCACACAGTCGGGTGATGGTGCAAGAGAGGAGATGGGTTACCGAGGCAGCAGAGGAAAGGGAAATATTGACTAAACATCCCCAAATCAGGCCCCCCACCCCCCGCGGTGTTACAAAGGCTCACTGGGCTGCCACGATGCACATGATATGTTGGAGAGGATTAGGGAGTAATCACAGCGGTTTGGCTGTCCTTACAAGGGAGTCTATAAATCCCTCGTCTCCCAGCAGCAGTTGAGCCCTCTGCTGGCTCCTCTGACGCATGTACCTGGATGCGCTCAGTGGTGTTGAGGAGGATTTGAAAAAAACACTTCCAGGAAGAAATGGAGGCTCTGTAATCGCAAAAACAAACTAAGTGGTTTGTCCTCAGAAGAGAAAATAGCCTAAAAACAGAGAAGCTGGAGAAAAGGACAGTTGTGATCGTTTTAGAAAACAGCTTGAGTCATGTGGCGCATGTTAGGCAATACTTTTAACTATATTATATCTCCGTTATCAGCTTATATATTATTTTGGCATATAACTAATTAAATTTGTCCCATCTTATTTGTAAAGTTGGCATTACATGAAATTACTCTGCAGCGTCTTAACGGTAGATGCCCAGCAACTGTAATAATGAACCAGTATGATTAATTACAACCAGTCTTCCCTGAACATTAACTGGGAGAGTTTCAGTTGAACTTTTTACCATCCTCCTCTGAAGCTGCAGTGTATGAATAACAAACATGGTCACTGGACATAATCCAGGGTTTTTGTCCATAACGGATTGTCCTCCTCGGCAACTCTCTGTAATGGCCATTATGGCTGCCCCGGCCATTTATACTATTGCCAAAATGCATTTCTTTGTTTTGCTCTTTGAACAGCATGAAATATCACCAATCAGGGCTGGAAACTACCACCATCTCTCCCACCAGACGCGGGCGGAATTCAACTGTTCGCTGTGTCTCTCTGGTGAGTGGAGGTTCCTTCGGTCTGGCTCCCGAATGAACTCCGGGCATCTCCAGCACTTGGGGTGGGCCGGGCCCTCGCTCGCCTCCCTCTCCTTTGTTCGGCCTCTTTCTTCAAAACAACCAGTGTTTATCATTCGCTAAAGGACTTGTTAAAAGTCTCAATTCCTCACGGCGGCGCGGTATGACTCGGCGCCGGATAGCGGAAACAAACTCAGACAGCCCAATCTGTTCACTTTTGTTTGACATCCAGCCAAAGCACCCGGCAGTACAGTGAGCGCCGAGAGGGAGCCGAGGAGACACGGTGGAGAGATGGCGGCGTTTTGATGAGAAACACGACTGCACGGAGGCACATCCGCTAGAAAGAATCTCCCACACACCGGGGAACGACATCGAACATACACTGCCGAACGATAACCCCCCCCACACACACACACACACACACACACCTCCCGCATCTCAGCCGCCACATCACATCTCTACCTGCAAACTGCTGGGAAATGTGTGTGTGTAGCACAAATAAATAAAAGTGTGGCACGCTATATATCTCGCAGACGCTGTCGGCCGCAGTAAACCGGGGGCCTTGGAAACAGAGGCCCTGCGCAAATATTACAAGCACATTTATCCGATTTGAGATTTATCAGATTGAGCGAAATCCTTGTTTTTATTTTTCTGTCGTCTTCCTGACATTTTTCTTTGACATTTAGCTCGACTTTTACGAGACTAAGAGGCGTCTCATCCTAAGCCACTGAGTAAGGTGTCTGGGGCAGGACAGCTGGCGGACCCCTCCCTAATGACATTGGCTTAATCTCTGATCCCTCAACTTTTCAATCCTGCCCTGTCTGTCTCTCCTCTCCACCCCCTGCCAGCTTTCTTTTCATTTCCAGCCGTCGTCCCGTTGCCTTTTTCTCGCCCCTACGCTCCAGCACCTGCTGTTTAGGACATTTTTCTCTGCCTTGTTCTTCTCCTTGACCTCCACAGAGCTTCTTAAAACCCCACTGCCATCTTTCCTCAAAGCCCTGAGCATATAGACATCATGCTTCAGTATTTATAGAAATGTAATTTCAGATATATCACATTGGTTTTGCCTTTTAAACACTACTGTGACCTTCTACTACTTTGTATGCTCTCAATTTCCCTTAATGAGGAATTTTCTTTAATTACTAAGCATATATAAATATTAATGACATATTGTACATTTGAAAGCAGTAGCTGAGTATGTACCTCGACTTCTGTAGGTTTCATTAGCCTGATAATTTAGCAGCGGCAGTTATTGAGACGTCAACGTGATTGGATCTGATCACCCACCAATCATGGCCGTCTTTAAACCTTTCAATGATTACCATTCATTAATTGGGCCGTGGCATCCCGCCATATTCTAATTGGTCCCAGGACAGTTTCATATTTCATGATAACAAACGGGTCTCCAGCTCGACATCTAACTGCCGCTTGCGCTACCGCGAGCTACCGCTTCGCTGGCGCTGTGATCCACAAAGTTTTTACCGCCCACGCAGACAGTCTGACCTCATAGTTTCAGCTGCAGCTGTTGCATCAATGCAGTCCTCTCTCTCTCTCTCTCTCTCGTGAGAACTCGTGTACCCGTCACTCTTGATCTGTTGCGCACGAGTGACCTGAACATGACGGTTCTCAATTATTGAACTGATGCTGAGGGAAACGCTGCCTTTACATCGTCCAGTCCACATGAAGATGTCTCCTTGGGTAATTCAACGGACCCTAACTCGTCGTAAGAACCAGAATAAATGCATAAATGTTGACTTTCTGTCACAAACATCAAAATAATTGTTAATGCTGCTCACCACACACACAAAAAGGCCTCTACATTGCTGGTGTAATACCCCACCACACCACTACGAAATGCCTCCATTCAGAAAGAGGAGCGTCCCTTTAGCCATTCCCGGTATGTAAGAGTAAAACATCCCCTATGCTTCCTAAGCCACTTCCCCGTTAATAGGATTCTGATTCAGAATGTATATTTAATACCACATCATTCCGACCAGGACTCACATCTAAAATGGAAGCAAGTGAGAGTCCATCTTGCATAATAAGATCAGACAGATGACTTAGGTCCTTAGTTTGTGCTCCCTCCCATTCCTTTCACTGTTACATGCGCCTGGGAGTGGAGTTTGATAACTTGGGGCATTGATGCTTTTCACTGCGCCGTGCCATTTTCAAAATGACACCCTAATAACAGGACCAGGAAATGTCTGAGTGGCTGCGAGAGCCCCTGCATCCTCTGTGGCAGGAAGGTTCACGCGAGCCATTCTGTATTTCTCCGTGTTTTCCTGACGTGGACATTGTAAAAAAAGTGCCGGAGAAGAAGCAAACCCCAAATCAGAGCAGAAGACACAACTTTGTGGAAGTGGAGCAGCCACAAGTAAAAAGCATGTCTGATTATAGAGGTGCAGCTCAGATCCACAGGCAGCCAGGGCGAGTCAGAAGATCAGAACATCACTTTTCTTTGTGTTTGATATGTTCTCCCTCTTTTGGCCTTGAGAAAGTGCAGCGTCTCGTTTTTTCATGGCATCATTAAAAGGAGCAGGACGGGCGAGGGGTTGAGGTGAGAGCTGCCGGAAGAAGACTCTACTTTTTGTCTTCCATCTATCATCGTGGCAGCAACAAGAGCGCCGGTGGAACGGGCGGGGCCAGCTCTCGGCCCCCCTGTCCTCTTTCAGGCGGGGGGGGGGAATAATGAGCGTGGACCGGACTCGAACAGCGAGTCACTGGGCGCAGAAAAACATCTGAAGCCGCCGCTCTGGAGCCGAGGCCGATTTCCAGAGCCGCCGCAGAGTGCAGGCTCTCACACAAAGACTCCGCCTGCTCAGGGAAAAGCAACGTGGTGCCGCCTCTTTTTTTTTTGACAACAACAGATGCTGTAATCCCGGCGCCGTGTAACAGGCACATATCTGTGGCTGGGATGCGGAACCTCTGGCCAGGGGTTTAGAGAGCGCCGCCGCGTTCACAAGCCACTGCTCTCATTGTTACCCTCCTGCTGTCAAGTGCGCCCAGATGCTCGGCGTGATGTCATCCACTCCCTAATCGCAAGGATTACAACCACTGCAGCCAGGTGCCGTCATCGTTTCGATCGTGCCCCCCCCCCCCCCCCCCCCCCCCCCGCCCGCTCTGTTGTATTCTCCCAACTGTGTGTTATCTTATCCTGTTCACGTCAGGACGGAGGACAATTACACATATGGAATCGCAGCTGCTGCTCTTGACTCCATTTTCTCTCCTATTTAACGACGGGGAAATCGGTAAATTATCATTTTTATGACATCTGCTCTATTTTGTCTCTGTCCCTGCTGGAAATCACTCAGGCTCACCCTAATTTTGATCCTGCTACATTCCCCTAATTGTTGTCAGACTACAGCGTTAAATAAGGCGCAGCAGACGTGGAGGCAGGCAGAGCGAGACAGACAGACACAAGAACATTATTTTTGGCAGCCTCTCCGAGCATCCCCCCCGTCAGTCACTCTCATTACCATCCAATTGTGAGGGGGCTACTCCATCCGACATAGTGGAACACAAACTGGCAGCTGTAGCACTGCAGGACAAGCCAGGGATTCCTCCGCCGAGCCAGGTCTGTGCTGCCGGGGGGGCCCCCTCGCCGGCCGGCGGCACAGATGCAACCTGTTTCCACCTGAAAATGTCATTTCACGCTCGTCGCTGTTCACAGCTCTCATCACCGGTGGCTTAATTTGCGTCAAATCCCAGCTGCCCTTTTCCATTTCCAGTTCAACTCTATTATTTGACGTGATTCATCCCATGAACGGCTGCAGGTAAAAAAACTCATTGGAAATGCTTTTTCTCGTGCAGAAAAACATTTACTACATCAGCACCTTGATTTCAGGACGAATCACAGCGGGCAGGTGTCGGCCGTGCGTCTGACACGCAGCAGCTCGTCTCCAGCTCATAATTACAAATCTGCTTTTCACAAAAGAAGCAGCGATAATTACAACTGTAATTATTTAAATTCTATCTTCAATCATCATTTTGTGTCTTTAAAAGCCCCCGACAGGCTAAACGTGTTCTTTCACAGCCCAACATGCGGTATCGTGCTTTTGTTTGAATCTGAATAAACTGGATATAAGAAAACAAACGCACGAGAGAAAGATGTGATACAACAGATTTGTGAATTGCAGGGCCGGAAAAAAAAATCAATTGTTTGTGAATGAATTATACTGTGAAGAGTCTCGGCAATATGAAGTGAGGGCTTCTATTATTTGTGCAGGCGAGGAACTTTTTGTACCTTTTCATTCATGTACAAAAGTCAATCATAGCTAAATAAACATCAGGCTGCATGAAATCATTTGAAAGGACTCAGTTCTCCGGTCGGGGCAGGCAGTCAGAAGTCGAGTAAACAAACGGCTTGAGACAGAAACGAGTCAGAAGAAGGTGAAGTGGCCGCAGCAGTCGGTGACTCAAAGGTTTACTTCTCTCTCTCTGTCATTACACATCGCCCTGCGTACTGTGGTGCTTCGGCTTTTCACCGTCCTGGCATCGCTAATGCCCGACATGACATCATCTGTCCGTGCGAGTTACATCCCCCCCCCGGCAGCAGCGGTGAGCGGGAACAGGCGAACGCGACCATCGGAGAGACGACATGCAGAGGGAGACCCTATAACGTGTGCTTTGCATTGGAGTGCGACAAATAACCAGGGACATTGCACAAGCACAATTGCCTATAACGCCACCTGCTGTCAGAGGAATCGCCCAGGCTATTATGAAGCGGAGGAAAAAGAATTGCATTGAGTTGGGTGTAATAAGCTGCAGCCTGCCACGCCATCTGATCGGAAAACCCAATGTGATAATACATTCACCGCCAGGCAGGTCTTTTTATATATCAAATTCCACTGTGGGATCTACATCCTGTTTCTTGTGCTTTCACATTTGAATTTCAAATGGAGTTTGAACCAGTTTAGAAACCCTACGATGTGGGAGCTGCAATCTGAGGGACAAGTCTTCATTGTGTCTCACTGCGAGAGGCCGTGGCCCCTTCTGCTTTCACCGTGATGTTTCACAGGGCTCGTTTTTTAAATTTCCACTTCCTTTAGAATTCTCCACGAGACTCATTGTGAAATAAAAAAATACGCCAAACACTCTTTCATCAAAGATCTCGATCTGCCGGGTACATTTCGGTCTCTGCATGAAAAGCTCCTCTACAGGTGAGTACTGCGTGAAATGAAGTAATATGAGCATTGCTGAAATATTAATAATTGATTTTAAACAGAGTTTCATTAAAGAAAATCATTTTTTTTTGTATTCCCATAATCCAAAGCAATCCCAGTTTTGAGCTGTTCACTAACAGGATTAATTCCCCGGTCACGTCACATCAGGAATACTGGTGAGGAAATGGTATCAGAGGATCTTTGGCTGAGTCTGAACTGATTAAAGCTGAAGAAGTAGCCTGTTCGCTGAGCAGCGTTCTGCTCCAGAGGCTCGTAACCTGATAAATAAAGACATCGGTATCTGTGCCAGTTCCGGTTCAGAGGGAGTTCGCTGTGTGGGTGTGCACGATTTTTCCATTTGTTTTGTCTTTGCACACAATGCTCAACTCGTCCCCTGAATTCCCCCCGATTTCCATCTCTGTGTCTCCTTCTGTGTCTCTGTGCATGTGCAGTTCATCCAACAGGATCCAAAGTGGTATTGTGCCTATTTCCAAAATGTCCAAAATGTCAACCGTTAACATTCTGAATCAAAACAAATAACAGGGTGTTTAAAATCCCCCAGTTTACGCCGATGCCGGAGATAAAGCAGATCCCCGAGAGATGGTTCCCAGGAAATACCTGAATTAAATCAGTAATAGCTTCGGCATCGTCCCTATAGAGAAACACTGGGACAACTGGTAGTTTACCACGGTTCTGCTGATGTCACCACAGAATTTAGATCTGTCTCTGAACACAAGCACCCAACAGTTTCCAATTCCCCAACTTCCCCCCACGAAAATGAACCACTGCAGATACCGAGATATTTTTCTCTCCGCAGCTCAGCTTTGTTTCCACCGAGGCTACAGTTGGGATTATGTTAAATTCATAAAGGAGTGTATTTGCAAATGCCGGAGCTGAATGAAGTGAAATGCAATCACTGTCAACAAATCCTCCCTTATCTGTCTTTTTGGAAATGCTGTTCTAAAAATCCTCGGTATATTGTGCTCTGCTCGTGGCAGGATTGGAAACCAAAGACCAAAAAGAGAGAAAAGGCTCGACTCTCTTGGAATCCAATAAGAAGAGTCCGAAAAAAAACTGACACAGACGTGTATTTTACAATCCATTTAACAAACTACATCAGAATCCGCTCGGCTCCGTTGTTTCTGCAATTGCTCGGCGAACGAGGCGGAGAAACACTTCGGATCATTCAACCCGCGGCTGAGGACGACCTTGACCAGGAGAAAAACACTTATTCACTCCGGCTACAGGGCGACGTTTAATGCCGCTAATCTTCGTTCCTGCAAACGGGTGAAGGTGTCATGGCCGATCGTCCTGAGCAAACTCCACATCTAATCAACCTCGCCGATGCCTTCTTCTGAAAACTGTGGAGATTTCCTCCTCAACGATCAGAACAGAAGGAGACATCGGCGTGCCGCTGTGCAGAGCATCACGTATTCACTGTGATGTGTTTTATGTCTTGCACCGGTGTTCTCCGAGACAAAGAGCAGCTAATCCTGAATTAGTTATGCCAGGTGACTGACCAGGTCGCAGCGGATTCTGAGGAATACGGTAATAACCTGTCTTTAAATCAATGACGGCCGTAATTAAAGTGGACCCGTTTAGTCTGATAAAGGACGGAGGGTGCGTTCAGCCGAGCGCCGTTCGGCTTCGTGGATTTTTACATCAGCTCTCTCTTCTGCAGGGAAGGAGTTTGACTTTCAGCCTCACAACGCGGGTGTGTTACTCTCTTTTTACACACAACTAATCAAACAGTGTGGCAATTAAACCCGCTGCTATAGACCCTGTTCCCGAAATACATCGCTGGATTCAATCCCATTTCTCGTTGTGTATTGTCTGTGAGCGGACGCTGTGGTAGAGCGGGAGAGATCTCGTGATGGTGGTACCGTGCACGTCCTGCATTTAAACAGCCACTGACAAGCCCCACTCCAGCCCTATCTGGTGGGGTGCATAATGATATTGCATTTACACTGACCCCGTTGACAGAGTTAACACAATGTTATAAGGGCCCAGGGAAACACTGTGCACAGGTTCCCATTATAGACATTCACCTACTGCACTTAGATTACGATGTTAATTTTGGATTCATTACATCACAATTCAATTTTTTTTTTTCTGTGGGAGTTTTACCCTTGCAGCTTGTGTGAGGTTGGGATCTGTTATTGTCTGAGAAACTGCACAGCAGCTACTGGAACGCATCCACTCAGACGGTATATAATGTGCGTTGGTGTTATATGATCTGTTTCACATTGTGTAACAGTTAGTGTTGAGGAGACCTGCTGGAACAAACTGCTTGTTTTTACTATAGAGATACAGGTTTTACACAAAAAAAGACACAACACACATACAAATACGTTTGATTTGTAATTTAATTCAAAATACTTGATTCCATAGTATTTTTTTAAGTTAGCGAACAACACTCTGTGTATTTATTTGAGATTAATTATTTGAGAAACAGTTTGATGTTTTAAAAACCATGATTATTTGCTCTCTTGTTGAGAGTTTGACAAATTGATTGATACCACTAATGTTTGTCAGCAAAATGTAAAATTATAGCCAGCACTCAGTTAACTTAGCTCTTTACATAACACACAACTCCTCATAAAACCACAAAGTGTGTTTTTAGTGCAATAAAGATAACAGATCTGAGTCCTGGGTAATTGATTTGTTATTATTGGACTAAGCCAGGCGAACTAAATCCCCCCCATCTCCAGTGTTTGTGCTAAGCTAAGCTGCTGCTTCATTGAGCTTCATATTCAATTTGCAGACATGACAGCGACTTTCCTCATCTCAAGAAAGTGAAACGCTAAATTTCCCAAAAATAACGACTCACTCCTTTCGAGAGATTTTTCTTTGCCGCTGGATTGTGTGTGTTTGTGTTCAGATCGAACACCAGAGGAGCAGGTTCATATCGGTCAGCACTGGAAAATAAACTTGTCCTGGAGAGATTTTATGAATGTGGCTGCTGGTGGAGCGAGGCTGCCAGAAACAAAAAAAAAAAACATCATGAAGGCAGCGAGAAAATCAGAAGAGAGATGGAGGACTGAGATAAAGTTCAGCAGTCGACTGCAGAGTTGTTGTAATGGTGGGTTTACTGCTCCTGCTCTAGGCGCGGTCTAGGCCACTCTACAAAGCAGGTAATGAGTCTACACCCTAATTTACACACCCAGAGCCATCTCGACAATTCAGGAGATGGCCTCCATGTTTGCCTACAGTGTGGACAGGAGAGGTTGTGTCTCGCGGTTTGTCTCTTGTCTCTGGGTTTCTTCGGGTTTGCAGTAGTTGTGAGAAAGTGTGCGGTTGTGCAGAGTGCATGCACACGAGAAAACACGGAGGTAAGTGTGTGAGTGCATTAACACCGTATCCGTGTGTTCTTTAAACTTTAAAAAGCCTCCGCTAGATAGGTTATGTGCCAAGATGGAAGGCAAACCTGAGAGTCTCCTGGCATACATAAAGAGGCAGTAACATTTCAGGTCACAAACTGAAAAGCCTTTACCAGGAACAACATCGTTATGTACAAAAACACAACAACACAACGCCTTGATACAACATGTGACGCAATCCCTGTGAATATGCTCCGGCGATAGGGTGAATAAAGAATTTCTTTGGGAGACTGACCATTTATCCTGCTACAAATAAAAATCATAAATCATACCACATATACTGAGGCATAGATAATAATTGTGGGTGACAGGTAATTATTTGTATGTGTAGCAGTGTCGCACATTCCAGGCTACGTTCTAGTCGCACACCAAGAGTTTCAGTCCGACGACCTAAATGATGGACACAGAGATTCTGTGAAACACATCTGAGGCTCTGAGGAACTGACCAGCTTAGTTTTAATTTAGCTTTTTTTATGATGTGACTTGAGATCATTCATAAAAAATTATTTCTCACACTTTGAATTGAGTTTAGCTCGCAGCGTTGGGATGGAGGTGCTGGTGGAGATTCAGGCTAAAGAAAATAACGCCAAATCCTCCACACAGCCTGGTCCTGCCCGGCAATACTGACTTGTTAGGGTAAGCTTTGGATCAAAGACCATCTTCAAGCATCGAGAGGAAGGAGAATCCGCCCCACGCAGCCTTATTAATATGCTAACTGTATAGTGGCCATTACCTGCTAAGCCAGCAATGTTCACCCAGCCATGTAGGGACTGGCTGTGATGTAATTAAGACGTGCTGGATGAGGCCTTCACCTGCCTCCTCAATTATAGCGCGCTGTATATGTTCATTACCACGCCACAGGAAATCTACTCCCAGGACTCACATGTCCCTGTCCCTCCTCCCACATGCATCGCTCAGTACACTCACTCCGCGTCTATATGTAAACACCAGCACATACAAATCTGCAAACATGTGATCTCTAGACCCGCGGGGTCAAGCTCACACTAAATAATTTGCGATAATTTCCCCAGACATAAGAGAAAATCTGCAAATACGACAACAAAGCCGTGAAAACCACATACACAGCGCTACAGCCACGGGCTTTATGCAACCGGGGACTCCAGCTGTGACTCCAGAAGATTCCCCCCCTTCCTCTCAATCATGCCACACTGATTTTATGGACCTCCCGCTTGGCGGCTTTTTATTTCATGCAATTACGTCTGAAAGTGGCACTTATTTCTGCTGAGCTCGAGTCACAATCGCGCAAACATTTTTGTTCCCCCTGGCAGGACGAGCGCCCGCTGCTGCGTGGAGTCACATGACGGTTGTACTGTGGCGTGTACTGAGTGTTAATCCTTCATTATGTCAAGGGAACATTGAACAGGACAGGTAATGTCACCCAGAAGAACGCCAGCATTAACGAACACGTGACTAGTTAGGCGTGTGCACTAGCATTCATATTCATTCATTCTCTTCCATAGGCCTCGTAGGTGGAGGTAATTTCCCAATGTATCATTTACCCGACGTATGATTACAGCAATTACCCAGTAATGGCAGCCTTTGTTGCAAAGTTAAAGGACTTCCTTTAACTTGAGAACTGCCTGAACCAACCACTGAACCGTGACCCGCGCTCGGCCTTCAAAGCTCTCTGCTGACACAACTGTAAAAGTTGGATGAAACAACTTTTCCACGGTTGAATGAGGATATTGTTTTGGCCCTGCAGCTGTTGATCTGTTATTCGCCCGTGTCAGGCCACATGGCAGAAGAAAACCTTGAGGTGATATTTGCGCTGCGGTTTGACAAACAGATCAACTGAGTTGTGAAATGGAGCTTCCTCCAATTACGGATTATCTCCCGAATCAGCCCCTGTCTGTCAGGCATTGAACCTTTATCCTCTTGGCTACTGGGAGACTCTCTGCTCTCCCAAGAATTTGGTATTGATTATTCAAACTATTCAAACCATAACACAAAAAACACCACATTACACCAATACTAGCCTCTTTATACTTGTTCCAAACAAAAAATTCAACTGTTTGTCTTCACACCTCTGCACAGTCTCTGAAAAACTTCCCCCACAGCAAACTTCAATCCCCTGCAGCCCTGCTCGGCCTCTCAGATCCTCCCACTGTGGATTGCCGGCTGTCCTGTCTCAGAAGTCTGCCGATAGGACTTTCACCAGAGCGGCACAGAGGATGAATCCGTCTCCCCCGAATGAGTAATGCTGCTTCTCTTGTGCATTTAAATAATCATCCTAACACCTGTTCGGACTCCCTCGCCGCTTGTGCTGTTTGACCTGATTGTTGACAGTCCTTTTTTACACGGAGAAAAGGAAATGGATAGCTTATACAAAATAGCGAGACTTCATATTCTATTTAAAAACAAACAATTTTTAAAGATCGGAAGAAAAGCATAAAACTCTGGATTGTTAGGAGCCTCCTGTTTATCCCGAACCCTCAATTCCCACTGCTCTTTTCTTATGTGTTGCTTTGAAAAACAGGATGTTTTGGATTTCATGGCTTCTTAGCTGCTGTGATGTGTGTCCCAACACACATAACTACACATCACCAGCCTGTTAACACACACACAAACACACACACACACATACACACACACACACACATACACACACAAACACCTCTCACTCAACCTTTTAGCTTTCTTGGAGAAACACTTTTGTAGGTTTCTGGACAGCTGGCGGTGATGGTGAAGGGGAGCTGGTATCCTCCTTGTAAACGGAGCCCAGTAGAGTAGGTCCTGACTGACTGAAGGAAACAGGGGCAGCTATTATAGGAGCCTTTAGAAAGAGACTGCACTCAGCTCGCTGAAAGTTCTGTCTGAGGGACCTCATTTGACATTTGGGTGAGCTCTACTCTTGCTGCACTTGCTCCTAAACTTAACCCTGGGCGAGCCCGATTTCCTGCCTTTTAAGTTAACTTATGAACCATCACAGGATTGGCACATGGAGAGAGCTCGACACATTTTCTTCCCACTCCCTCTGTCCTTAAGTTTTCCTTTCTGGCGGTCCATGCAAAAAATATGACATTTTACCCGAAACAATCTCACATTTAGGTTGGCATAAGAATTTATTCACACCAAGGAGCCTACAACCGAGGCTTTAGGAAAGGGACTAAAAGGAAATATGGCAAGTATTGCAAGCATGCCCAGATTCAATGGCTCTGTGAGCCCCATCGTGTAGGAGGTTCATTTATCAGCTTTAGCTCCTTCCTGTGAAGAATGTGTCACTACAATCTACTTTTAATTATCTTAAAATAGCTAATCACCAAATCGGAGTCAATCATTTGTAAAGCATCTTAAAATAAACCCTAGCTAGGCTCATTTAGATCAGGGCTACGATGACTGCAAGGCCCCGTCACAACCAAGCGGACCCTGGTGCTGGTGCTGGTTTAGAGTTGGTTCCATGTCCAAAGCATTTAAGGTTTTCCACTTGCAAGAACCATGTCCTTAAGGTTCTACATATGAAACCTTCATTTCACAGTAACACTAGCTCCCACTTTAAAAACAACATCATCAGTGGCGTACGGTATTACAGTGACCACTCCACAGCCAGATGTTGCTTGGTCATTACAACAGGAGGAGCTAAGTGCAGTAGCCCAGTCAAGGCCGAGGATGATTATAAGTTCCCTGACATTGAGATACTGGTGGTGTTTTCAGTTAGTGTACGAGCTTCTCTCAAACAATGGGTGGAACAGATCCCTCCACTGGCAGGTGGAAGGTTCGAGGTGCACCAGGGCTCATTAGGATACAGAACTGAGCTGTGGTCTTGTTGTGTTGGCAGTTTTGGACGACTGGGATACATACAGGCTTTTATACAGACAATGTGCTGCAGTATCTCCTCAAAACACAATGGTGTGTATGCATGGTCACCTGCAGACTCCTTTATATACACTCCTACGATTGGTGGACCTGGTTAGAGCCAAAATAATTAAAAGCCCCTGAAAGGTGAAATGTTGTGGTTCCTACAATGAAATAAAACACAATGAAGGACACCGTACATACAGCCAAGTGAGCCGGTGTGACCATGTGAGTTTCATTCGGCTGGTGCCACGGGGATCCACATGGTCACACTGGTGCATTAACCGAAAATAAGCTCTTTGACCATAAATTAGTCGGTGACCCTTGAGAACAGCCTCAGACATTCTGGCCCCTCGGCGTTTCGGTGACAAACGACGCAGCCACCAAACCAAGGCCGGCCGGACTCAACATTCATTTAAGGCTTGTCCACAGGCAAATGGAGGACATGACACTTTCTGATTACTTTATATTGACTCTTCTCCCTTAGCCTGGGGGAGAGATGCGGCCCAAAAAGGCCACTCTAACAAAAAGCCACACTCGGGGGCTCACTGCTAGACACAACATTTACAGCAGAAATTGTTAGTTAACCCATCTGAAAGGTAACTCTCTCTTAATGGTTTTCATCTCTCTCCGGAAGGCTGCGGTGATTTGTCGCTGCACTCTCGGCAGCTAGATCACCACTAAGTAAAGGGCGCCGGCAACACCGGCATGAAATAACCGGGGCCATAATTACCTCTGCCAAGGAGGTAATGTTTCCTTCTTATTTATTACACAAAAAAACACACGTGCAATTTCTATCAAATTTTTCTGGAAGAGCGGAGCAAGAGCCGAGGAAGAATTGAATGATATTGCGAGAAATGACCTTTACAACATATTCATTGATTTCCCGGGGGGAACAATTGATGGATCTTGAAGTAAAAAAAAATCTGAGATGTATGGGGGACTGACATTTATGATAATTTGGAGCAGATCAAATAAGAAATTCTTGTTCGGTGAGGATGTATAAACATTGATTTTGTATGTGCATCAGCAAAATCTAATCTAATAACAAAGGAGTTATTCCAGAAGAGTCTCGTACACATGAAAGCTCTGGGGCTTTTGTTAAGGGACAGCTGGTCATCCTTGGTTTTCCTCCACATGTTGTGGGGAAGGTTGCACAGCTCCATCCCTCACAGCTGCCAACTACACATGTGCCATACTAAAAACACAGAAAATCTATATCCACTCAGCCTTAATACTCCAAAGCAGCCACGAGCGGGCCTGTGCCTGTGAGCTCTGAATACATAAGGAACTGGAGATGCCTCTACATGCCTCACCCCACCTTTGATTACTGCATATCTAACCTTCTGACCCGAAGATACTTTGATCGGCCCGGGCTCCAAGATGCTGGATGTGTGCACCCACTTCTGCTGATACCCACTGCCTCCATCACGCTCTCTGACACTAAATTATAGATTATGTGGAGTGTGTGTGTGTGTGTGTGTGTGTGTGTGTGTGTGTGTGTGTGTGTGCCTGTTGAATAGAGGGGTTAGGAGTTCTTTCAGTCGTGGCTAAAGCTGCGAGGGGACATGAGCAAAGAACATTCTCCCTGCTCTGCATAGTAATCACCCTGCACCTCGGAACCGGCTGGAGTGCCTGGGCACGCTGGCTCGAGATTTCCTATTAAATGTTATGATCAGCGTATGTTTTTACACACTGGGAGCGTAACTCTGGTTGTGCATTTTTATACATCTTGCCCAGTAAAAATCAGTCATGCCATTTTGTTTATCCCAGCATACATTTCACTGCAGCTCTGCTGGCTCGTAAAACTGTGATAACACACCACGGACAGATGTGCCAGCTGTAAGACACACTTCTCTCATCGGTTCTGGTAAAACCCTGGAAAAGCCTGCCCAAGTTCCCTGGAAAGATTTTCAGCAGCATGGCGCAAGATATCCCAGAGAGACTTTGGCCGCGCGGTAAAATAAACACAAATGAATAATCAAGAGGTCATGAAATATACATCCATCTGAGATGCATGTTCTGCATCCGCTCAAACTCTCGGCCCGTGTGCGCGGGAACACGCTTGTAGTCTGTCGGTTTGTTAGTTAATGTTTACGTCAAAAGAAGCACACGAAGAGCCAAAAGAAAGCGAGGGCAGAAAAAAGAAACAAGCCGAGGGAAAGATATTCCTACGCAGGCAACAGCAAAGGGACAACAGAGAGAACAGCGAGAACATCTTCTAACATCTGGGTTATGTAACGATGCAAGTTAATCTTACCTCGGGCGGCCTTTTGCCATTCACTGTACAAATGGTAGCAGTAATCCGGGAGTGATTGCATCATTGCTCTATTTAAAACTTTACTTAAAGCTTTTTTTTTTTAGGTGCATTCTAATTAATCCCGGGCTGGGATTCCCTCTGCTTCCTGTTACAAGAACTTTTAACGTGGCTTCATCTGACTATATTATAAAACAATAACGTTAAAGGTCGGACTGACCCACTGAACAACCTCCTGGACGTAACTGTACAGAGTTAGAGATCTTTGGCCCTCGAGAGGATCCAGACTTCAAACTGTGCAGTTTGAAAGATGTGTTTTCTTATCTGATGCATATTTAATTTCCTGCTGCCTCTTCATGAAGCAAACGTGTGGGCAGTTCAGCTGAAAAATAAAAAAAAGGCATAACCGTTTCTTCTTTATGTGAAGCGGCAGAATTATTCAAAGCGGGTCCACCCTGGAGCTCAGTCTCACTGAGGTACAGCAGTACAACTATTTGAAAATGTATTTATTGTAATGTTTACAGGCTGATCCGCTCGGGGCGCAAGATAAACGCTGCAACACAATCGCACGACAGAAGATAGACATTAAAAAGCATTGATTTCTTCTTTCTTCCCTTTGTGTTTGTTTTATAGAGATTTACAGCTGTTAAAATGCCCCAATTAACTGTCAGCAGGAAATCAATTAAACAAAAAATCAACGGGAAAAGATATTTAGAAACGTTTTGTGTTTTGTTTTTCATTGTCGGCTAAAAAAGTTTTAATCCACAACCTTCAATAGTGAAAAAAAATCTTGTATCTACACTTGAAAGAAATAATAAGTTCACATTTATAGCAATAGTTATCAATTGATATGAAAGATTAAATATGACATGGTCCTAATTAAATCCACAATCACAAAACATTCTTTTTAAAACTGCTCTTCTATTTGTGTTAAATGATAATGAAGTGAAGACTGTTTAAGATTTGGTCAGAAACAAAAGGCAATTTCCTGACATCTCATTAGGCTTTTGCTTTAAATGAGGATTCTATAATCAGAATATTAACCAATATTGAAAAACAATAATAACCTGCAGCCTTTGAACACGTCATACATAATCAAAAAATGTAAATCAATTTCGACCTTTTCTTTTGATTGATTTTTTACTTCAGAGCAAAAGGAAAATCCCTTTTCTCTTTGCCTACTATGTATTATTTTAAATATTACTGAACTGACTTGATAGTCCTTAATTTACCAGGTTCATTATTGGTTTCATACAATATTTCATTGCTTCTTATTGTGGGACATACATTAAGCAATAACAGCGTAAATCAAACACTGGCAGCCCACTGCTTACTTACGATATTCCTCCGCATGCAGCCAACATCACAGGACTCGAATATCATGGTATAATAAACTTGTTTTTCAATATGAGACCTCTCGTCTTACTCTACCAACAAATGCACATTTTATTAGATTTGATCATATAAATTGTTAAGGCTAAACTGTGAGTAAATCTGACAAATAAAAATAGAAATACAAGCACAATTTACTTTGAAGTAATTCCCATAAGCAGCATTTATGTGGTTAGTGAGTGTAGCTTTATATTTGAAGTCACTACCACTTTGTTATTTGATGCTGTAAATAATAATACAGATGGCAGACTGGATGGAAGAAACAGACAAAATATCCTTGGTGGTTAAAGTACATTTTACAATTGTAATTGCAAACTAAAATAATGTTTTTGTGTTTTGTTTATGGCTGTCTATATTTGGTTTCTCTTGCCCACAAAATTTGTTTCCAGTGACTCATAAAATGATGCAAAAACATAAACTCCAAACCAAATTGCATCATGAATTCTGACATTTAAATGTAATTACAATATCCAAGACACCGACTTGACCCCCTTGTTTATATCTAAATACAGATAGTGACACATGCTGTTGTGTAATCAATGCAACGTGATATGAGTGAGGAAGGTAGAGGCGCACACTCGATTTTAATTGTGACCAAAGCGGAGGGAGATGTGCGACCCTCTCGGTGTCGGAAAAAAGACCTCATGAATAATGAATTGTGGATCGTGCAGAGGAGGGGCTGGCGATTATTCTGAGTCCCCTGCAGTGAATTCAACAGTCTGAGCTTCCTCCCTCGTTCAAGGTCGCTCACAGACAACATCTGAAATCCTTTAGTCTTGCTGACCTTAACCTCTAGATACTGCATCCCACAATGCTTTGCCAAACAGGTTCAATGACTTGTTTTAAATTAATTTTTTTAATAATACCCCTGATGAAAAGCATGAACAGAACCTTTGAAATCTGGTGACCTTGCCAACTTGATGAAAATTTTGATCAGCGCATCTCCAAGAGCTGGAAATCAGAGAGCGGAGAATGACCCAAGACCTGGCTGTGAGAATCTGTGCTGACTCAATAGAAATGAAAAAATTATTCATATGTTTTTCTTCTAAATCAAGGGACACGTCTCATCTCTTGACGTCTTGTCATTTTAAATCAAGGGGAAGATCTTCAGGGTTTCATTCCAGGTTTGTCAAGTTTATCAAATGTTCTGTTTTATATGTTTTAGAGAAAATTGCCTCCAGATTGAAAAACTCCTACATGTATGTTCCTTGCCATCAGAAGTGTTACCCTACCAGATTCATGTAAAATAGCCGCAAACATTTGCTTTAAAAATATCCAACACAATTTGTTCATTACATTTCTGCACATTGTCTTTAATGTCGACATAATCCCTCCTTTATTAGTGCTCTGCCTGGCCCTGTAATCTGGTATCACTGTCAATCTCTACTGTAACAGTGCTGCAGCTGCACGGCGGCCATTTTGAGTGAAAGTCGGGCATCTGTTGTGCAGAGATTAAGGAAGATCAGAAGATCACAAATGCTTTCAATCTAGGTTTCATGAGGGGATGAAATGACCTCCCTCCATGGAACTTTCAGCTCAGTCACACATGAAGTCTTTACACCGGTGGCCCCACATCACAGCTCCCCCACCCTCTCCACTCGTCCTCTCTCTCTCTCTATCTCTCTGCTCCCTGAAGTTCAGGAGGTAAAGCACTATACAGTGTCTCCAAAAAGCCAGACAGGGAAATGTGGGATACAACAGGTTTAGCTCCACTCTCCCCCGCCCACACATGAGTGCTTTCCTGTGATTCTTGGCTTTACTTTCCTCTCCTGAAAAGCAGGAGGTGTTGGTCCATGGAAAACACCAATACAACACTGTCTTACCCATCTGATATATGAAGTATGTTCCCCCACTTTGCCTGTGATGTGTGTTATAATTCGAAAAAAGGGCAAAACCTATAATTTCACCAGAAATCTGACAATATTAAACACAAATGCGGCTTTACTGTTAGCATCTAGGAAGCTGATTTTACACAAATATATTCACACAATAAAGTTCCCAATCTTTAAAACAATTACAAATCCAGGTACGATATCAGCGCTTTTATAATAATAGGAATTATAAATGTAATGCATCTTCAGAAGCTAACTGTCTGTGCTGCTCTCCTCCCTGCAAGAGCGACTCGGCCACAGAGCCGCCCCTGCAAAGCTGGAGGGGATCAGTGTCTTGCTCAAGGATGCTTAAGCAGGCCGAATGCTTACCAACACAGAAGCTTAAACCCCGGATCTTCCAGTTGAGGGATGGTGTCCCTTTCACTGTGGCTTCCTGCCACTTGCAAACACCCGAGCATGGGGGCTGGCAACACTTGCTCCGGGCTTACAGATAATTTTGCCGGTGCATTCTGAACTGGGAAAGTTATTCTTTTTGCAGCAGCAGACGCAGGGCTGCAGGGAGGTGCCCGTGTGCAAAGTGGAACAGCCTATGTTAGGATGTTTTCACAGGGAAACAGCTCTGCAGAAAACAACGTATTATAGTATTATAGTGCAAGAAAAAGGTCCATCTAAAATCTCTCTTTGACTCCTGCCCTCTCTCAGCTGTAATAGGCTGCAGAGCACGACAGTATTCACGGTAATGAGGTGATGTAAGCCGAGCTGAGGTAACATGACCCACCTGCACTTTCACTGTAAATGAAACCATGAACTTTACGCTACTTATAGATTTAATTAATCCAATGACTAAGCCACTGCTCAAGCCGCCATGTGAGGGACATCCACCTCAGTGTAAAGCACAGATACAGTCACGGCGGCCGTAAAGTATTAGACAACATGTGGATGAATTCCTCCTAGCTCTGATTTATGCAGAATGAAAGCAGAGGACTATTGTTGAGGTACATTTCCCTTACATGTTTCTATTCCACTTTTCCAAAAAAAACTATCCAACACTTAACTTGTCTGTGATTGGCAGATCTGATCAAAATGGAAAAAATCCTACTACTCCTTCATTGGATTTCTCAAAGCAACATGTGTTGTTTGCGTCGATTAGCTTAAAACAAACAAACAGTGTGAAAGTGGAAATGAAAACTGTTGTGTTGCCCTGGCGTCGGGCTCCTGCTGAAGTTCTGCGGTGCTGAACCGGCAGCTCCTTCAAAGTGCACTTCACATGCATCTTCAATTTGCTGCAGTGCTCTCTGTCATTACCACCGAAGTGGTTTTATTACCGCGGTATTATAGCTATTACTTAAATGTTGATTGTGAGAAGGTCCAGAGTTGTCTAATCTAATCTGCCTTTGTCTCTCTCTTGCAGGATCAGTACTCATTACTTGCTCGTGTCTTTCCTGCGGTCGAATGGCGTGCACCGGGATAGCGCTGATGTTGAGGTTTTCCCCGTTTGGAGGTTTGGCAGAGAGCGGATGCAATGCACACTGGGATGATCTCCTCCTCTCTGTGTCTCTTTACCTCAGAGTCGTCCATGAAACATAATACTAACCTTTATAGCCGCTCTTAAAACAGTGCTTTATTTTTTGACAGGGAAACGCAACTTCTCATTCTGTTTGACGTTCCCTTTGACTCATGGTATCACATCCTGTATCCCACCACGAGAGAGAGAGAAGCTGAACAGACCAAGGTTAACAAAACGGTTAGCTTAGTTTCAGGTGAGGAAGTGTTATTTGTTCTAGGGAAGGATCCACTCCACATATTTGTCTAAACCCACTGAAGAGCACTGAAGTCGTCCTTTCCTCTCTCTTTCCTAGAAACGCTCTCGGTGGCTATACGCACGGTAGCCTTCATCTATGATAAATACTATAGGTTAGTGGGGGCCATCTCTTAAGTGTCCAAGAAATGGAAAGTGGGAAATGGACTGTATTCATACAGCACTTTTCTGTTCTTATCGACCCACGCAGAGTGCTTTACAGTACAAGCCGCCTTCGCCCATTCACAAACGTTCATACATCTATTAGATTCGTCCTTCCATCAAACGCAGCCATCAGGGTTCTTTTCTGGGTTCGGCATCTTGCTCAAGGAAACTTTGGAATGAAGGTGCAGGGGGTGCGGACCGACCCTCTGACTCGTGGAGGACCCCCTCTTCCTCCTGAGCCCTTACAGTGGTAAACGAAGCAGACCACACATTGGCGAGGGTCGGGGGGGGTTCTTTCCAATTAGCTGCTTCAGCCAGAGCCATTCTCATCACGCTGCAGTTAATATTATGGCAAATACAATTGGAACAGGCATAATGGCTCTGTTTACAATAACGCGGCCGCTCAGTCAGGAAGTCATTTTTATGTTATTGGCTAGAGCAAAGAAAACAAGAAGCCCTAATGGAGAGAGGGTGAGTGGCCAGAGCACAACACTGTTATAAGTTATTTACGCACACGTGACAACACAATATACATTTAAATCGGTAAATGTATATTGTGGTTTTATGAATCAGCTTTGTGTGCAAAGATGACAGAGAGCTCTGGTTAGCAGCAGCAGCAGCAGCAGCAGCAGTCAGACGGAGGAGGAGGACAAGCTGTCTCGGGTGCAGACATTTTGACGGAGACATCATGGAGACATTACTTATATCAAACGCCTCCACGCCCAAGCTGGAATTCACCAACTGTTTGTGTTTATTTACTCCTCAGTTCGTCATTCATGAATGAAGTGCGTGTGAAAAGAGCCGAATTATCCTCTGATTACGCTGGTGAGGTTTCGCTGGCCACTCGCGCCTGGAGACTCTTTTCCTTTTTCCGTGCAGTGTGTGTCCACTCATTTATCATCTGCCCCTGGTGCCAGATATGCGGTGTCATAACATGATAATACGGCTTCACACATCCGGCGGTGATACATGTGGCAAAACCTGAGAGGTGGAGGCCTATGGGACATTTTTTTACAGGCATGAAATGACTGTATCCAGGCCTCCTGTGGTCCAGCCGGTGGCAGACAGCAGAGAAGCCGGGGGGGGGGGGGGGGGGGGGGGGGGGGCACCGAGGAGGATGCACCAAGTTTCACACCTATAGAGATACCACATGAAATAATATTCTGTGGGAATGTGCCCATGGAGTTTGTTAATTACTTTTTTTTATTAGTGACTAGAAGCCCCCCCCACCACCCCTGCTCTCACTCCTCTTTCTTATTTTTACGTCATATTAAATTATTTGAAAAAAGATTATCGTTTCCACTGAGATATTGTCTCGAAGCTTTTTTTTTTTAATTAGAGGAGTAGCTGATGTTTTAATCCACTTTCAGCTTAATTCTTTTGTGTAACACAAATAGGATAATACAGTTCACTCACTGCACCACAGGTACACTTAGTTTTAGTGAGTCATTGAGAAGATGTAAAGCTGCATTAACATGACGGGAGATCAAAATGAAGTTATACATGAGAGAGGAGGAGGAGGAGGAGGGGGGGGTGGGTTCTACTCAGACAAATAGCACAATTAACAAATGCACATTCACACAGTATCTTCACTGAACCTGCATCTCTGTGCTTCCTGCTCGGCCTCCCAGCTTCTCTGGTCTCCTTCCCTCGGACCCTCGCCACCGGCCGGACCACAGGAGGCTTCACTGGAGTCATTTCATGCCGTTGACATTTCCCATCAGATCGCACCTCTTGGGTCTTACTACAGGAATCGCTGATCGCTAGGTGAACCCCCAATGTGATTATATGACACTGCTTCTATCTTGGGGTTAGATGATTAATGACTACCTGTCCATGGATAGCAATATTCCAACTGTTTACCCTAATCTCAATCCAGAAGGGAACGCTGTATCTTTAAATACGACTAAGGTTTAAATACTCCACATTTCTAAATGGGAGAATTGCTTATTCCTCGTTACAGTTTATTTAGGTTAAGATCATCAGAAAATGCTGTTTACATGACGGTGTCTTATTCAGACTATAGTCTAAAGTAGGTTAATATGTGCATATTATATGAAATGTGCTCCACCAACAACTGACTCCTACACATTCCTATATATATCTAAAGCAGCTGTAGTGTGTCTCTTGCTTATTACCAGGTACGTGGTGGAGTAAGTCGTCCGAACGGCTCAACACCTGCTATTATGGCTTATAGCAGCAGAAAAACACCCAGGTGGACCTGATGCCATTACTGCTGACTCTGTTCTATTCAAGTGTTCCTGTAAGTCTGGTGAAAAGGACAGTGAAGGAGATGTTTCAGTCAGCACACTCAGATCCTACGGAGACATCTAATGAGCCAAAACAACACCTGTGTGGGTGCACCATAGGTTTGTTGGGCCTTAAAATAGATTACCGAGGTAAATGTGTGTGTAGGCGTAAAGAAGGCGATTAGGGAGATCAGCCGACGCTCGGCCGGAGTGGATGGCGTCAATGGTTTTTGTTCCCGCCCGAGCCGTAAGGCTGCGAGCTCCATTTGTGCTCCCTCATCCGCCCTCCGCCCTCCTCTCCTCTTTCCGCTCTCCACGCTGTGACCCATGAATTAATCGAGGTCCGCCATCACAGAGGATGTTCCAGTCGGCTCGATGCAGGTCGGAGGAGATGAAGAGCGGAGATAGAGGAGCTCTCCAGAGGAGGACGGAGATGCACAGTTGAGTCTGTTACCCGGCAGCAACACCATTTCCCCTCAAAATCTGCTTATTGATCGGCCACTAATGCTCAGCAGATTGTAGGAGTGTGGAGTGCTGGTGAGAGACTGTGACTGCACAAAGCTCAATGGGGACAAAGAGTAGCACCAGCCGTGGGTGTTACATGATTCTGAAAAGTATACGCTGTGTGTTTATCTGACACTTCTACCACCTTCCCCTCCTTTTCCTAATTAACCAGCCGTCATTACTCCTCTAATATCAAAGCATAAAAGGCTACTGCACCTGCTTCCTTTCGCAAAGCACAAACAAGCTGTAGACTTCATTTACAGCTTTCATAGCTGCTCTGAATGCAGCTCGCACGTCGCAACGGAAAGACTTCTACTCTCTGTATGTGTTATTTTCATTTAGTCAGAGTCTGTGACGCCTGCAGTCGATCCATCATCAGTATCGGAGCAGAAAGCATCATCAGTCACTGTCAGGCTGAAACACTTAAACTTGTAATATCATTTCCCATATCCCATATTTGTTTTTCTATAAACTGTAAATCATTCCCGCATTTACGGAGCGTCCTCTGAGTACTCGGAATGCATAGAAATTAAAACACGGGAGTATTAAAGAGAGCGTGGGCGCAAAGAGCAGCTTCAAAATCAAACTTAGGGTTTACATGAAAATAAATGAGTTTCTGGTCTTATTATGTTACCTAGTTTCTGTCGCTTTCAACAAGATACATTTAGGACTTTTAAAGATCTTTAAAGGACCAACGTAAATGAAAATGAAAAACCAATGTCAAGAACGCCAAATAGGAAGGAAAATAGGAATTCCAGAATTACTTCACCATAATTGAAGATAAGGCGAAGTAGCCTCTTACGGAATAAAACCTCGAAAGCCACGTTATTGCTCTGTTATCTTTTCCACAGCTGAGCTTTGGATTCTTCTGTCCATAGCTATGTTGGTTCTATTTGTAGTTTTATTACAACATGCTTGAGAAAGAACTGCAACAACCAGACCTATTCTAAACTATGCCACCATGAAAAGAAAAACAAAACTCAATTTGAAGCTAATTGGAAGTAGCATTAAATAAACGCTAGCATAAGACATAGCCCAATAAAATTTAAGACCTAATACGTTGAATTCAAACCTGGCATCACTGTAAATGAGAATAGCTAATGATACTGGCGACTGGCGGCAATGATGACGCTCAGGAACATTTCCACTGTGCGTAAAGTCAGTTAAAAACTGTATTGATGGATTGGACGAATGAATGACGACTGACGAAATACATTTTAATGTTGGAGTTGATGGAATCCTCCTATTACACAACGCTGGAATACACAAGCTTGATGTGACAGATTTTATTTACTTGCTCTCGTGGCAGGTTATTGTGCATGTATGGATCTATGGGGCAATTCTGATGCAAAATAGGAACAATTTCTCTCACCCTAGTTTCATATCTGCCATTTTGTGGGGAGGGGAATGACTAAAGGAATAAGAGAGTGGCAATAACATGACATAGAAATGCATCTGTCAACGCGGCCGGCAGCACCGCGTCACATTAGTGAAGCAAAAACAAGCTCTGACACCACAATGCAGGTGACAGGTGATACAGCTGTGCACCGTGACTGATTGGAGTCTCTTAAAATGGAGCCCCGGAGAGTGAGGCCGTCTCACTTGGTCAATAAGATTCATGCACACATCTCTTTTCTCTTCATTGCTCCCTCAGTTCATAAGCAGGAGGGACCTGTGGGAAATGGGAGTGCTGGGATCCTCCACCACAAAGGGGGAATTTTCCATCACTCAAAATAATGAAATGGGAATAGGAAAGGGATTTTCTTTAAAGGGGCCGAATAGCGTTGACGACACAACGTTTGATTTCTTCACAGCAGAGATGTACGGCTGTTCTTGGGGTTATAACGGTCAAGTGGACAAATGCTGCTGTCAGCCTCTCAGGAGTAAAGGCCATGGGCGATTAAGACCTTGCCTGCTCGGATCTGATCACTTTCAGCCCGACCATTGTGGATTCGCTTTCTGAAAAGGTCAAGGCGTCAAGAGAAGAATAAGAATTCTGCACCAGGTCGTGGATTTATGAAAGTGTAGTTCTGCTCTTAGATCCTTGTCTGATCAATTCGGATTTGTTTATTTGTTCAAAGAATTACAGAGGACAGAAAAATAATAGAGGAGATTGCATGTTAGCAAACATTGGAGGGGGGACAGAGCATTTCTTATCAAGAGAACTGTCGGGTATGGCTGCTGCTTATATGGGTAATTAATGAAGGTGGCATAAAGACCTCTATGGCTTAAAGCGATGTTATGGCTGGTCCGACAGGGCAGAGGGAGAGATGCCTGCTTCTTTAGGCCACATTAATCAGGACCGTGACAACGGGAGTAGATCTGGAAAGCCTGTCGCTGCCCTCCACACATGCACTTGAAGCCGTGCTTCACCTCGGCCCTGAGGAGCGACACTGGTTTGTGTTCTTACAGCCGATCCTCTGGAACTCGGTTACACCTGAGACGCCAGGGGAGAGCGGTTAACTACTAGAGACTTACGAAAGTGTTTAATTTGTGAATCGTTTCATGGAATCTGTCTCATTGTGAGTGGATACAGGCTGATCGTCAGCCAGGCTTGCCATCGTGGCTATACTGTTCTGTTAGCATGCTAATAGCAGTAAGTGAAACCAAACCTGTGCCAAAGTCATAGCCTGTATATAAAAATGGTTGTGGACTTTGGCCTCCAAAAATTGAAGCCAATCTGGAAGTGCCAGATACGTGCATACTCTCAAATGACCAGCAGAGGGCGGTGGCGCTGGTTGCGATTTGAGAAAATGATTCTACTTCTCACTTGATTTATAATGTCAGAAAACTCATTTCTTAGTGAGTTTATTTTTTCCATTGCTAGTTTTAAGTGTTCATGAAACAGCATGATGTTCGTTTTGCATATTATTGTCCAATTTAGAGTTAATTAGACGATAAAGCATCGTATGCATTGAAGCATGGATACCGTGTGATTGGCAGCTAGTTCTGGCCAATGGGTGCAGGTCGCTGGTGTAGGTGGGTATGCATCCCCGACTGTTACCCTATGGAATGGTTTAGAAGTTTTTCAAAGTATCACTAATTAACTGCAGTACTACATAGTTTCAACAATTACTCTACAATTCTCACCAACCTGCAGTTTTGTATGTGAAGTCATTACGTTAAACCAGGGAGGCAAAACCAAATTTGCACCAGCTACATTCACCTGAAGCTCGTCTTTCATTATCGTGCAATCCTAAAACTGCAATTATTTTCTAGAAGACTGTATGAATCAGTTCAATTATGTGTCTTCGGCTGCAGGTGTAGACGCTTATTAAACAGTAATGTGCAGCACTTCCATCAACGGCATCATCCCAGACAGGGATGCATTTAAAAACCACTTCTTTTCTTTTTCAAAGCGGTGATAGATAAATCCCTCACATCTCCACCCAAAGCTTTGAAGTCAATAAGACAATCCTGCTCCTTAAGTCACCAGGTATTATCTATAAAAAAGAAAGCAACCGCTCGCTCACATTCTTTTTCATTGGATTTTGAAAGAAGCCTTCACTTAGATTAGATGTGCTTGCTTTATTTTCTCACAAATACAACATTATCTTATTGACAAATAGCTTGCAGGATAACCATGCGAAGTATGTAAGTCTTGATGAGAAAATAATATACTTTATATTGTCTGTAGTATATATATATATGAGTATACTCTGGTTTCATTAAGGAAAATTGATGCTAGGAATTAGAAAGTAAGAACCATTCCTATGGAGTATCTCATTTAGAACATGGTCTTCACTTTGTGCTCTGTCTATATCCTAACACTGATAAATGGAGACAAATGAACAGTGACAGAGGGACGATTACCATTGCCATGCCAAATGGACATTAAATAAAATGACAACTACTTGTAATCGAGACATCAGGAAAACTATGACCGCATGACAGGAAGGCATTGATCACTTCCCACATCTCTGTGTTAATAAGATCAAAGATATTGACACTGCGCTCAAGAGCCTCAGAGATCCTCGCCACCTAGAATCTGTCTGCGGCGACAGCTGCAATTTGTCTTTGGATTCGCGCCATTGTATAAGCGGGGAAACCGGGTTGGCGAAGCGCAGAGCTAATGTGTGCGCGTGTTCCCCGGAGGTGCGAGAGGATAAATGACCATGTGTGCTCTCAAATTAAGACGTGCGCGCCCTACCTCAGAACGGAAATGACGTATAAATGATATGATTTGTCGGGCCACTCCCCCGTCAGCGGGCCAAGCAAGGAGCATGCAGACAATCACAGAAAGAGAGCAAAGAAAATCATTTAAAAAATATCTGCATTTTAGGCCCACACCCCAGTCAGAAAGCTCAGGAGGATTTTGCTGAGATGCCAGCGATGCAGGTTAGAGGGAATCTAATCAGAGGGGCTCAGGATCTCTAGCTGTGGCAGATGGAAATTAATGCTGTTACACAAGAATACAACTGAATACACCTCAATGCTAATTCTCTGTTGTATTATTTGTTTAACTGTCCATATGTGATGCAATCCTTGCTACCTTTCAGCTCCTTAATTCAAGAGCAGTTGGGGAATAATCCAGAAACTTTTACCGCTGTCTGTTCTATTTCCCATATTCTATGAGGGCTACTTAAAGGTGCATAGGAGTGTATTGCAGCATTTACATGTATTTAATCTACGGTTGTAGCGTTAGAGCACAAGCACTCTGCGTGGATGGTAACAACTTTGGGAAGAAAAAAAAGCCCACCGCGTTCTATAATGTTATTATGCCAAAATATTGATTCCCTATGAAACTGTGGCATGACAGATTGGAATATAACAAGATGCCGCAATCTAGATAGTTAATGAGAAACGTGGATATCCTGCACGTTTTACAGAAAATGTCACATGTTGTCCACCTGGTTTCTAGGTTCCCTTGCGTTGTCTCTTCCCGAAGTCTTGTCGCGGAGGAGCATGCCTCATATTTTATCACCGACATCCCGCTGGAATATTAATCCCATCCGAATGGGCAGCTCAGAGCAGGTGAATACAAAGGGCTCCCTGTGATTTCAGACCCTCAGGAATGGGCCGGCACAAGCGTTCAAAGGAACTCAACAGACTGAAATAAAAAAAAAAAAACGATTTAAGACACTGACAATGCAAAGAGAAAGAAAAGATGATGGCTTTTTCACGTGAGCGTTGAGGTTTTAATTCCGTCGTGGCCGCGGAGGAACATTAGCAAGTGGTTCGATGTTAGTAGCAGTGCAGATCAATAGGAGCCACAGAATCAGGGGAAGCAAACGCTGCCCGACAACAACGCATGAAGCATGCATGTGTTAAATTGCCTTGCATTCAGATTTAAGTGAATCCTCTTTCGGTTCTTAACTGCTCTGTAATGATGAGGCCTGAATGGGCTCATAGCCCCTGTAAGCACCTGCTGCAATCGCCGGGCTATTACCGTCGCCACGCCACAACCCTAATGGCCGCCACTCTACATCGTTCTGAAACTGCCCCCCGAATGCACCAATGAATGGAGCTAATGTGGTCACCACTTCCTCACCCAACCCCACAGTCCACTGTCGACGTGGCGAGCCAGCGAGCGGTTTAGTGGACAGAGATAATTACGCTCCTGCTCATCTCCTCTGCCACCGAAACGACTCTGCTGCGAGTGTTGCCAAACAGCCTCGAGGACCAGGAGAGGTTTTTGATTCCCCCGCAGCTCGTTGCTCTTTTGTTTTCCCATCTTGTTAGAGATTCATCACCGCGGTCCCCGCACGGCTGGCCCAGGCGTATCAGGTGGCATCCCCCTCGCTAAAGAGCAATTTAACAGTTAACTCACTCCGAGCGGGGCCCCATTACAGGTGAATCTAATCCTTGATAAGACAATATGCAACCAGTCTTTGTTTACAAGGCGCCGGCGAAGAAAAAGTGACGCCCCGATCTGGAGAGATTAAATTTTAAAAGAGGCCCCAGCCAGGGCGGCCCTGACTCACTGCTCCGATCGACATCATTCGTTTTGCCTTAACGTCGAGAGATGGGAATATTATTGACTCGCGGGAAAGTGGCAGAAACAGGAGAAATAGGTGCAAAGCAGATTTTTCTACCTCCCTGCCCCGGGCTCGGCAGTAAGGACATGTACGTGATGCAGTAAAGCGGCTTGACCTGACTTGTGAGATCCAGTCGGCCCCACCGCACTGATGTGTTTTGGCAATTTTTAGTTTGCTGCACCAAATTTCACATTGTTACACAAACATAAGACTCTTATTTTTAACCTTTTTACTTCACATCTACAGCTATAAACTCCAAAAACTTGGTGTCTGCACGTCAGCCTTATTCATCGTTTTCACTCTGCAAATCCTAATCACGAGACATGTCCAGATAACGGCTGGTTTCCAGAAAAGATATCATCACTGTTTTTATTTTGCTGGAAAATTGCTCATTTTAATAATAGAGAAACAATAAATAAACATTTCAAACTTGGAGATTTTGATATTTGTTACCGTTCACTTCCCAGGAAATGCAAAAATAATAATAATGTGCAAGATAATTGAGAAAAATAAATAAATAAATGAAGTTTATATCGTAAATGTCATTGCCTATAAATTATAAATTGAACTTTGCTTTCAGAATTTAATGTACTAAACCTGTTCCTAAGGCAACAAGCAGGGGTTGTTGGTTTCACTCACCTCGGGTGAGAAAACAAGTTTATTTCGAGACTCATCACATCCCAATCTCCCACGTTCTGGGAGACAACTGTCAGTTAATTTGAACGCTTTTCAGTTTTTTCCTTTTTATAAACTCGACATGTGACTCCTCCTGGTTCTTCCTGTCTTATGCTTCTGTCTGTTGTCTGCAGCGTTTTCTCCCCAGTGCCTGTGCTGTTATGCCGGTGCACTAAAAAGTCCTGTCAACTCGTCAGACGGGTGAAAGGCAGCAACATCAATTTAAAACAAACCCCTCCCGTGCCCTTGCGCATCCCAATAACATATGCACACGCGTGTTTACTCAGTGTACAAGGTCACACACCAGGCACACATGCAAAGGCAGCACTGGCCAGCATTCCATTTGCCTGATCGATAAAATGGAAAACAGAGTGATAGAAACGGGATGCGCGGGGAATTGATTTATTAGTAGAAGGACATATTTGTGCATTAGCAAAGATAAGTCAAAAATCGTGAATAGCCATTAGGGTAAGGACGTGTATGTGCACATCGCCCACCTCATCCAAGGATTCTGCCCTCCTCCAATATTTGCAGAAGCCTGGATGTTTTGGGAGGAGTCCATTTTGGCAGCCCCAGCCTCTCTAAATCTGGGACTAGGAGCCGAGCCGCTGTATCTCTCCAACACGCAATGCATTTGTATCATTTTAAATCACAATCTTGGCTGGTGGTCGGGCGTGAAGACAGCTTTTCCTCCACCTCCATCATACCCTTCTCTGCACTCCCCTTGTGAGCACACACACGCACACACACACGCACACGCACACAGCACTCATGCAGCAGCCACAGTGTCATCTGGTTCTTTCAGCATGACTTCACTCAAGGATCTTTAGTTGGGGCCAGGAAAGGCCACCAGGGGTGGAATGGGTTGCTGTCACGCACATCTAAGAATCTTTGATCCCATCCATATGTGTTTAAACATTCATACGTGACCATTAGCTTGTGGGAAGTCGGCTTTTAAAAGGGAGCCACGGAGGAGGAGCCGCTGTAGTCGGGCTGGGAGGTCAGGGAATTCTGTGTCTGGCTTATTGTGAGCATGACCTTTTTATTTTCCGGCTACAAATTAGATCCGACTCAGACGGTTTGAAAATCTCTCCGGTTAGAAAAGTCAGAAAGGGAACAGCATGTGTTATTTATCTCCTTGCACTTGAGCTGCAGCCTCTTCCTGTTTACCTGTAAACAGAGTTATCTCTAAAGAGCCTGATATTGTTCCTGGTGACCAGAAGCTACTGGAAGTGAGTCCGTCAGGTAATAGATTAGTTCCAGCAGCCCTCCCCTGATTGGCTGAGCCTGAGCTTATTCTCAGGTCTCCTGTGATGCGCCACATTCTTTTGATTCCAAGTTGCTTGAGAGTTGAGTGACAGCCTCAAACTGCTGAGTTGAATCGAGGGTGTGAGTGGAGGTGAGGGTTCGGCGCTGATTCATGATGTATTCCATCATTCCTCCTCCAAGGTGTGAAAAAGTGCTGATCATTGAAATATACTGAGAAGAAACCAGTCAGCAGGTCTTTGTGATGAAAGTCAACTTTTTTGTAAATTAATGAATAAAGAGGGTTTTAATATTTAGTAGTATATATATATTATATATATTTTCTTATATTATTTATACGTTCTGCATGTATATCTGCTCTGTATTTCCATTACTTTCTTTGTATAAGGTACAAGACTTGATTAAAAAACATTTTAATCAAATCAAACGTACTAAAGAAACATATGTAATTGTATTTACCTTTAATACATATAAGTTTAAGGATTTGTTGTAGTAACTTGCCCTCTGTGTGTTACAATAGTAGCAGGGGATGAAGATCCAAATACAATAGACAAATAAATTAATCATTAGAGTTTTCAATGTTCATAATTCAGAACATTTGAGTGTTTTCAATGCCTTAAGGGAATTTGTCACTCTTAGATTATTATAGTATGTACATGGAAAGACATTATGGGATTCACTCATTAATTTATACTTTTTAAGTTAATAATGATGTCATCTGAATCTGTCTATACCAACTCAATCATTCACATCTAGAGCATCTGATTCCAGATCCACGCGTAGGACAGCCAATCACACCCAAGGTTCTCTTTCAATTAGTGCAGCAGTGGACAGGTTTCAGCTGACATGTGGCTTTAATCTTCCCACTGTCAGGATGGGTTACCACTGTGTATTGTTCGTTTATACTGTCGGTGCGTTCTTATCCAAATAAAAGTGAACGGCCCAGAAACGAGCTTAAATCCTGACATCGGCTAAATTAAAAGTAACTAATCAGCGTTGAATGTTGTCTTTGCAAAACCAAGGGTACCACAGTGCTGGAGCGGCATGGCAGCAGGGGAAGAGAAGAAGGACGGAAACGCAAATAAATAAATGAAAGGTACAAAGAGGAATAAAAAGGGTTTTGGTGTAAGTACAGGCGAGGGGCATCCTGTGAGGGAGAGATGACAGGGAACCACAACTTAAGTTGGCCGTCAAGGCATGCAGGTGGTTTGAAATATTAAGTTAACGCTAAATTAGATCCGATTAATACAGATCATAGATGTGAATTCAGTGTCTATTCGCGCTCTGCTGTGTTGCACGTGATGGGGGGGGGGGGGGGGGGGGCACTTCATTCACACGCGTGTAACAGCACACACACACGACTGAAGAACACTCGGGGTGCCTGACGGTCACATTCAATAATGAAACCATTGGAGTGCGGTGCGAATTATAAACACGCAAACTGTTCAGGAACACACACACTCCTGTACAGTACGTGTGTGTGTGTGTGAGTGTGTGTCCCCGGACTCCCTTCACTCCAGTGCGATGGTGATTGGCTCTCTCCACTGGACTGACTCCACTCCTGCTCCACCATTCCACTCAGCACAGTGAGAAATCACCCAGTCAGTCCAGCACTGTTACAGAGTAATTGGCCTTTTAAAGAGGGGCTCCACCATGTGAAACACTGTAACTGAGAATGATACTCTCGCTGCTCCGTTCCCCCATTGTGTCCTCCATCCCTCCACCCTCCAGGTTTTCCCTCCCCTCTCTCTCCCTCTCTCTCTTTTGCTCGCCTCCCTCCCTCCCTCCCCTCCCCTCCTCGCCCGGCCAGCTGCCCGCCGTGTGTCTCTGCCGCTCAACATCGTGTTCCTGTTGCGCCCTGTCTTCTGCTGACTCGTGCCGACCTCTAAAAAGCCCCGGCGCCGTAGCCCCCCCCTGCGTTACGGCTCCTCGACTGGACACACCGACTCTCTTTTCTGAGACGAGGGCGAGATAAGACGGTGGGGCAGTGATTCGGTGTCAGGGAGGGAGCAGCCGTGGCAGCAGCGTTAAAGATGGAACCGTCCACCCAGAAAGACCCCGGCAAGCGGCACAACAACACTTATAGAGACTCTATAGACTAAAAGAAGAATGGTGGCAAGACCTAGACACCACCAGTGACTTATCATTACTAGAAGGGCAATCACGGACCGACCTGAAACCACTTTTAAATTCACTGGAGACAGATTTTTATAGGGATCCAATGAATGTGGAAAAACATCCCAAAAATGATATTCCTGGATCTGTCCCCTAGGTTCTTTCCTGATCGACAAACAAATGCAGACGCCCTTTCTTCCTGTCATTAACATTTTTCAGTATTTGACTCCTATTTCCACGTTTGATTGTTTTCATTAGTGAAGTGCTTGAATATAAATGTGTTTGTATGAACAGGGATTTACTGACAGAGGATATCGTCCAGTATCAGATCAGAGAAATGTTTAATTAGATACAGATGACAGATTTTGTCCTTCAAACTCGCTTCTCTAGCTCGACTTCCTTGTGATATTTATTCTTGGTTAGAAAATGTGAACAATGATTTCTATGATCAATGTACAGCTGCAATGAACAATCTTTTTTTATTATTTTTCCGATTAACTGGCCGATGACTTACTGTCCAGCGCAGAAGGTTCTGGAAACATGTCATTTTCATAATTGCTCATTTTGTTCAACCAATAGAAGCCGGGACTGAAGAATTGGTTATAATATAAACCGTTAACTGGCTAATGACATAGTTCGTGATTAATTCTGTGTAAATCAATTAATCAACTAATCGTTTCCCATTATCTTTTATGTGTGCACTTTGCCAGTCGACTGTGGCCACACCTATGGGGGGGGGGCAGAGACACACACACACACAGAGAGCAGAGAGCAAATTTGTCTTTTCTTCACAAAATAATAAATTGCAGTCGAGGCTCGAGTCATTTGTCAAAATGTTAATGCGTATTAATGTAACTCCCAAAGCTTTAGATTAAACTGGATTTTAACTGTCTCGATAAATAGATACCACAGAGGTGATTCACAATAAATAAAGTGTGTCTGTCTGTGTGTGTTTGTGTGTGTGTGTGTCTGTATCGAAGAAAACACTTTGAATGAACATCGATGTTTTACTGCCTTCACATTGAGAACACCATGAAGACAAAGTGCCTGATAGCTGAGCGTCCAAACAGCATCCAGTATCTGCTTACAAATCGGAGCTCACTTTACAGGCGCCATAAATCTGGATTTCAATGAATTCCCTGTCAGTTACGATCGCACCTTGATCACAGGCTCTACCTGCTGGGACAAAAAATGATGCTCATTTCCTACAATAGTCGCTGCAAACGTTTAATTATGGGAAATTGCATAAGGATTCAACGTGCGAGCCGATGTGGTTGCATGAGTCTCTGAGCACGTGAGTCTGTAGAGGAGGGAGGGAGCTGTGAAAGAAGTGATAAGCTGGAGGAAGAGGGAGAGCGAGAAGAAATGGGGGAAACGAGGGCGTGTGTCAAACACGTCAGCACGTTAGCACACTGTTTGGCTCGGAGAGAGGCAGGAGGCCTCCGGAGGGATGAACTGGAAAGGTGTGTGTGTGTGTGTGTGCATGTGTTTGAGAGAGAGAGAGAGAGAGAATTGGAGTGATTGAGGGAGACAAAAAACAGCAGAGAGAAAACCTGTTTTTGCTAAATGCATGTGTGAGAGGGAGCGTGAG
>NC_084964.1:15363803-15376303 GCF_949316205.1 Platichthys flesus | reverse complement strand
CAACATAACAGCGCTGGTCCTGGAGCTCCTTCCTGATCATTTATATATCTGCACAAACAAGTATCATTTTTTTGTTTGTTTTCTGTTACCATCACCTCTGACTGTGATTGGCAAAGGACCAGAGAGCGACACAGCGGATTTCACATGTCTGTTGAATGAGATCACTCGCTCTAACTCCCTCCCCACATCGCTGGTGTCTGTCTTGTTGCTTTTCTCGAATTCAGGGTAAGTTCCTTCAGAGACTCACCTCTCTGTGGAGGTTGGCTTCTCCAGGGCGGGCACATTCCGACTCTCCAGCGTCTTGACAGGGGAGGTGCCCCCGTCGTCGCTGTCGCTGCTGCTGTCGCTGACGTCTGAAGGATGCTTGTCTTCCCTGTGAATGGATTTTATCAGGCCCATGTCTCAGTTACAGTCAGTTATTTAAGTGTTGTTGGCAGACGTCCAGAAAAAAGACAGACACACCCACTGAAGCTACAAACGCCAAGTGTTTGAATGCAGCGTCATGGAGGGTCACTCATGGGCAGATAACAAAACAATAGATGCTGGCACTGCTTTAAAACATGCAGTGGAAAAAAACCTTTTGCCCTTTATGAAGAAATGTTTGATAAAAGGTGCAAGATAACTGTAAATGCTGAAAACCAAAATAGACTCTCAATTATTTAAAGAAGGGACCAAAAAGCAGCATGGCAGAAGTAAATAAATCTCTAATCGCTGTGCCGGCGCAAGAGGAATTCTAATTAAGTAGCAAGTCTGAAGCAAGTCTTTAGACTCATATGAAAAATGAAGTTGGGAGGCTGGTCTTCAGGGTGGCGGCGCAGTGGTTGGCCAATTAGAAAGAAATCAAATCAGTGTGAAACCCAAAACGATCACATAACATATTCCAGCAGAGTTAACAAAGAGAACAACACTGGTGAGTGTTTGTTACACAAAAGATGACGGAGTAGACAAGCTGGAAGAGGCAAAGAGGAGGGGATCCCCCGATGTGTTGTTGATTCAAAATAAACATCACAGTCATACGTGATTGGCTAAAAACCTGCCTGGTGGAAACAGTGTTGTTTTCATCCGTTTAATCTCTCAACTATTCTTGCTCAGTTTCTGGGTTGACCTACATGTTTGCTGGAAACTGTGGTTGTGGACGGGATTCAAGGTATTTTTCCGTCTTGTTTGGTGGGTGTGTTAGAAGTGTTGCCCAAACCGCCCCAACGTGCATGTAAACTCCATGGTATTAATTAAGTGCAGAACATGTTGCAGAACATTTAGCAAAATTGTATTTCTTTTCCAAAATAAAAACGTGACTCATGAAACATCATCGCATCATTTTCATTCATGCATAACCTCTTTCTCGAGGTGAAAGTCAAATGTGTAAGTTTCTAAACAAGTTGAAGTGTCAACCGATCTGTTCAGTAAAACAAATGCCCTCTCTATCTTTGAGCCAATCAGGGTGTGCTTCCAACTGACGACTTAGCTATTTTGGGAACTAGGGCACTGACATAACATGTTGCACAAAGAGCACAGGGCACTGACACCAAAAAAGACTAAAACACCAGTGATAAATCTGTGGTGTACCTGTCGTCAGCTTGTTCCTCCTCGCTGAGTGGTGAAATCTGGGTCTTATGTCTGTCAAAGACCTGAGCGACAGACCTCATCAGGGTCCCAGGCGGGTCCTCCTTCACCTCACAGCCCCTGCAAACATTTGACACAGTCAACAGCCAGCAATTTCTATTATTTCTATTATTATATCTGAGAGTGTGGGAATCTAACTGACGCTGCCTGGGCTACTCACTTATTGTGCAGTCCCTTCATCGTTTCATATCTGTAAGACATAAGTATTTAAATCAACATCCACACAAGCAAAGAGTGTCAACGACTGTAGCGCTGAAAGTCACGATTGAAGCGTGTGTAAATGGGACAAAAGACAGTAATGAGCACTCACAGACAATCCATGCTGCGGGTTGAACCATTTGCCTTGCTGCAGGACAAATCATCTGCCTCGACCTCATTAGCAAAAAAAGACGCGTAACAGTCAGATCATCTACAGTGTCACATTTATAGGAGCTGAATTCATTTAATCACAATATTTGATTCAGCTCTACTGGTACAATATGCATGAAGTTGTCTAATGCCTGTTCTTGATCAATGCATTAATCATTTTTGGTATTAAAAAAGAAAAGAATATTCCATGCAAGGGATGAAAACTGAATATCTTAGGATTTTGGACAGAGGATCAAATAATTGATTGATCAACCAAGAAAGTAGCTGGCAGATGAATTGATATTCAAAATAAATGCAGTCCTACCTGGTGGGATCTCGGGACGTCATAGATCAGATTCATGGGATCTGATACACGTCTCTTGGAGCAATATTCACTCTGCTGGCCAATCAGAGAGCAGCATGAGACATATGTCATAACTGGCCCGACTGATACTGCTTAGTAATCAAAAACAATAATGTCAAGATGTTTCAACTTTGATTTGTCAGTGTTGTTAAAGCTATTGGACAACGGGTCAGAGACGGGCCGTAGTTGTGGTGATTGCTGAAAAGACACACAGACACACACAGACACACACACACATGCACACACACACACACACAGACACACACACACACACACACACACACACACACACACTCACACACACAGACACACACACACACACACACACACACACACACACACACACACTAAATATCCATGTGTATGGTATTGATCAGAGAATGTTTCACTTTAGTCTGAAAGAAGAATGTTTTTTTTGTAGAGTAATGACAGAATCCCAGTGAATATGTGTTGTGTTTATGTGCTGCTTCAAGCCCATTCATAGACGGATATACAATTAGGTAAAATAAAGTTTGATGTATGAGTATATGTAGATATATATATATATAGAGTTTATAAATATACATGTATCATGTAAGAAATCTCTTAATGAGCTAGTATAACCTAATTCTTAGATTCTGCTAATGCTGCTGCAGTGCTGTTACTGACACTGTACTGAGGTACAGATCAAATACAAAAGCAAAAATGTGGTCTGATGTGTATTGTGTACTGATGCCACCAGGAAGTAATGAAAGAGTAACGATAGAGAGAATGACATGTCTCCAGTTCTTTTTTTTACGCTATCGAGAAAAGGCTATGATCTCGCCCATTTGGAGCCGGGGTTACAATCAATCGTGAGTTAGTCTCAGCTGTCAATCACGACCTTTCAAATGATTTTTTATAGCCTCAAATAATCAATCGATCCAAATATTTGAGAGAAATTGATTTGACGTTTTTTAGTTTGGGCCACGTCCCATCTACTAACATAGAGGAGGCATCTTGAAAACAACTCACACAGGTAGAAGCCTTGACCCCCCCCCCCCCACACACACACACACACAAGGATAAGCTCCTCCCCTCACACAGTTGCTACAGGGTCCCATGTTAATTTGTGTGAAAAAAATCCAATCAGCACATAGATCCACCCACAGGAATGTTGACCTGAGTCAGTTAGTTGGACAGGACACAGGCGGTGAGAAACACGATGCAGCTGACCAACCTTTTCACACACGATGGCTGAATTGTTTTTCTGCATAATTGGTTTTGACACATCCTGGTAAAAGGGAAAGAGAGGTATAATTGTTGAATTTGAGACTGAGCATGTGATGTTCAGTGAGAACGGAGGCAGAGGTCGACAAGTGAAAGAATGAAAAATGGGGGCACTGTCATTCATTTGGTGTGAGGGATGTTTACCGTAGCTGTTTGCTGCCCATTAAACAACTCCTACAGGAGGACAGTACATAAAATAATTACTGTCAGCGGCACTGGTGGGTTGACATGATGGTTAAGTGCACTATAGAGTTGTTGTCTCCTAATATCATAAGGAAGTAAAGCATAGACGTACCTCGGAATTCAATAATTTATGTGGCCTGTTTTTCAGGGCGTCATACAGGTCAGAGAACCACAGGTCCACTTCATCACTAGAAAGAGAGAGGGACACATTCAATAAATCATGTTTTCTCTATAAGCCATTACTCTCAATTTAAAATGCAATTCTGAAATATAAAGTGGAAATTGTGACGTTGAGCAACCAGGTGGAAGGCAAATCCATTATCTGCTGATGGACTGCTCCTGAAGAGGAAAGCAGCATCATAATTGAACTTTGATTGTAAGAAATCCTAAAATAGTAGATGGTGTATAAGAGGAGGGGTGGGGTAGGATGGGGGGTGGGGGGTATTATGACGCACTGAGTATGTGTCATCTTCAGAAACACCCTTGGTTACACCATCACTGAATTTCAAATTAATGCGACTCATCTATTTGGGGCAATGGTACAAAAATATATATTTAAAATTAAAAATACGGTAATTTGTGATTAATGTGGATGATGAAGAGGCTGTGACTTAATCAGATGAAGTTTTCTAGCCGCTTGGTGCTTCTCATTCAATAAATCAAATTGTTATTGAATTGTAATTATATGTACAGCTCGTATTTATAAATCACAATCTGCCTCATATAGGACAACAGGGTGATGCCATTCAGAGAAGCTACTTTCTAAACAATACATCTTTGATGTGAAGTGTATAATTGGTTATCATCTGCATAAAAATGTGAATTTACAGTGAGTTTCCTGATGTTTCCCAATGGAGGCATATATAAGGTTAATAAAATTCCTATTCCTACAATTATTCACACACACCTTTATTATTTATCTATTGCATTGGCTCTTTGTGTGGTGATTACAAAAAACAAGTACTCTGTATGTGTGGTATGTCAATTGGTTTTAGATTACGACATAAAATGCATCGGTGCTGATAGACGAGCAATGAACTCAGAAGACTAACCTGTTCTCCCCGACCAGGTAGTAGTCTCGCCCGGCGGCACTGATGTATAGCACGCAGGATGGGGGGCACTTGAACATCTTCTGGACCCATTCCCACTTCTGGTGCTGCTGAGGGCTCACGTACAACAGTGAGACACTGAGAGAAGGAGGAGGATGGACAGATGTTGAAAACAACAACAAGTCAAAGAGGGGGGCCCTGCACTCAATATGCATGAGAGAAAAACAACATCTACAGCCCTGTGGGCAAACATACTGTAGTTTGACCAATATCCATTTTGTGTTGTTAAGCATTTGGTTATATTGTTATAAATACATAAAGAAAAAACTATTTTGTTATTTATTACTACTTTGTCTGTTTTATAATTTGCAATTGTTTAAATGCTGTATTTTAACATTTTAATAGTCATATTAAACTCTTCAATCTCCTTCAGACCGGAAATGTTTTAATTCTGTAAAGCATTTTGTTCTGGAAAGTGCAGTATAAATACATTATTTCAGTTACAGCTATTTTATAAAGGACGTACTGTTCCAAATCTATCCCTCCAAGTGGCTTCTCCTTTTCCTCCGCACTCTTGAAGTACTTCAGCTGATGTCCATCGCTGCTCACTCTGAACAGCACAAAGTATCTCCTCTTCCACGATTTCTGCACAAGAAACATAACAAAACAATGAAATGTAATTTTGAAATAAAACAAACAAACAAACGTGGCGAAACAATGGATTCATTGTGCTCAGTGTCACCTCTGTCTTAAATTGTTTGGCGGGAGGAGACTTGAACAGATACCCCGACCTGATTTCTGTCACATCTCCAACTGGTTTGTAGAACACTGCGAAAAAGTTAATTGTTTGGTGATCGTCTCTCCGAGGTAACAATGAGCGTGTATGTGTGCATCACACCAGTACATAAGCACACTCTGACGTCAAATGAATCTCGCTTGACTTGAAAGGATCAGCTGTACAAACAGTTTTTATGAAAACAACCCCTAAATACCAGAAAGGAAGCACAAGCACCCAAACCCCACCGTAAACCAGGTTTCCACATGTGATACACTACCTGTGCACCTCTGGGATTTATGCATCGTGACAAACCTAAACAAGAAAGCAACACATGAATGCATCAGTGCCTTCAAAACAGCATGAAAGGGAAGTAGGTCACCTATTCAACTTGCAATGTACGATTTTTACAAATAGAATCGTGCAGAAGCAGAGCGGGAAATAGAGCTCAGTTCACAAAAAGAAGCATTGCTAGGTTAACGTGTAAATAATAAAGACATTAGTGCATTAAGCAAATAATAGTATATTATTGTAAATGCTAAATATTACATCAAGAGTATTAATGCTTGTCTTTATGCAAAATCAATTTAAACATTTCAACAATCTAGCTCTCACTTTTCGCAGGCAGAACCCAACAAGTTGTCAAGTGCACATCGAGCTGTGTCACGTTACAAAGTAATTAAATAGGACAACAAATTCTAAACATTACAAAACGTTTACACACACAAACACATTAATTATATATGCATGCGTATACACATAGACATAAGAGCCATGCTTACCTCGGGAGCACCTGCAAGAGGAAGCTGGAAGAAACAGCAACAAGATTTTCAAACTGCGAACTGGAGTAACTGGTTTCTCACAAAGGGTTATTCAAGGTGAGCTGTTGTTTTCCTGTAGCCATGCAGTGAATGTGGTTTCCTAAATGAACTCAGGTGTTAAGTTTAAAATGGGTGGAGTCCAACAGGTGACTGGGAGGGACGGAGCAAGGGTTTAAGAAAAGACTCTGAGATCTCAGACAGATGATTCTGTCTGAGATCTCTGCTGGTGAAATAAAAGTCTGTTGTGTTGATTCATCAGAATAGCAGTCGTATGTATCCCATAATTTAAGACAAGTAAACAACATCTATAGCTGTCTTTTTGTGACAGAGGGATCATACATGTAGTGTATATGTGTTTATGTGTTTACACTCACGTCTGCATGTAAATTCGGAATCATCTGCTTTTATCCTCATATTATAAATTTTATTTACATTTTATCATTGTTTTTAACATTAGGTAAAAGTTTCACTGGGATTTCTAACTCCTGCTTTCCTGTATAGAATATTATTGTATTTATCTTATCATTTTCTATGTGTTTAATATATAAATGTGCTTGGGATCTTTTGCTTGTTAGGTCAAAGCTAACCTACTATTGTGCAGCATTTTAATCCTCAAATATTTATGTTTAACATTGTATTGCTTGCTTGTCTAGTCTTTTATATATATTTTGATTTAATTTATTTTTATATTTTAAGCCTGTTAAACACAATGGTCTATGTGGTTGTATTAAATATAAATAATCATTAACCTTCATACACTGGAAATACACAGTCCATATATACAATCATTTAAAATTCTAAACAATATGTGTCATTGAATATTACTTTTTTCATGTTTACACATGTGGAAAAGAAATTACACACAACTCATTAAACAATAAATTCTTTAATACAACAAAATGTTTACATAAGCATTCCTCTGTTTAATTATTGACCCAAATGAAAAAAAATATAGGGCCTGATTATAATTTCAATGTAATTCATTCATTCATTTTTTTTCCAAATATTTTCAAATATATTCCTGAGGACAACAGCATTTAACACCGGAAAAGCAATTTAAAAGTTGTACCCATAAAAAATAACTCTTTGTTTTTTCTTTCTTTCAATTCCATTCCCAAACAGGTGGAGCGAACACTCCTTTCAGCACAGGTTAGGCACCACATCACTGATCAGAGATCCATGTGTGGAGAGGACTCCAGAGTTGTGGCGGTGTTGGGACAAGAGTACGGAACGCCAGACACTCCGCGTCGCCCTATCTAGAATATGCAATGTTATCAAAATAATTAAAGGTGACTGATGAAAAAAATAATTACAATAAAGGAGAATGAATGAAAGCTGCTGCTGCTGAACTTCTCCAGATAAACTACTGACACGTGCAATGATGAATTGTGTAAAAACATTGGTTGTTGACATTGTGGATTGTGTATCTTCAGACTTGTCACCACCAGTGATAGCTGCCTCTGTGAATGACAGACTTTGGGACAGTAAGAGTGAATTTGCGACCAGCAGTAAATGTCTTTTATATACGTTTGAAAAATATAATATTTCAGTTACTAAACTATGTAATTTTTCAGTAAATGTTTTCAAATATTTTCATAAATTACATGCTTAAAAAAAAATCTGATATAAATGCAATTTTTAATCATTTGAGTTTTTGAAAACTTTAAAGCTAAATTATTAAAATAAAAATAGAAAGACATCGCTGGTGCATGTTATGACAGTGTAGAGTAGGTTATGACAATGTACAACACTAATATACAGTGAAATGATTTTGATGGCATTTGTGCTTTGGGTCCCGGTCCAGCATTACAATAGTAATAGAGTCTTTAGACATTGTTAAGAAATTGTGCAGTTTGTTCTCTGTTATTAATACAAAAAATGTTGAAGACGAATGTCTAATTCTACAGATGAAAAAAAAGGGGCAAAATTCAGAAAAAGTGATTTGTTAGACTCATAAAAATAACAACTGCGCAATATTTTGATCAAAAACATAAACTTCACCTTCCCGCACCTGAGCAAGGGATGTTTTGAACGTCATGCTGAGAAAAATGGAAAAAATTGCAACTGATTCTTGCTTCCATGGGCGGGGGGGGGTATTCTATAAACTATGCACTTGACCCAAAATCTGAAAAGATAACTAATCGGTACACAGCAAAAGATCAAACCTTCCCAGCCATATACGTAAATTGAATTCTTTAACATTACAGTTAACCCACTTCATGGGACAATAAAGAACCTGAGGATGCAAGCATGCTGCTACCAACTTAAATGTGCTAGGAAGGCTGAGACACCGAGCCTTTGGCGAGAGCATCATGATGTGTGCGTTCCTGCTCAGAAGAGTGTTGTCTCCCTCCTTTGTCTCTTTTGTTACTTTTTGACGGCTGAAAACATTTAAACATGGATAACTGAAAATAATGTGACGCAATTTCCAGCTTACAAATCTAGTGGAGCAGGTTTGTAATCGAGCCGAGATCTGAGGGATTCTGACTCACGGATCTAATGTCCAGGGGGAAATTTGTAAAGAAGTCAAAGTGCATCTCAAAAGAGCCTGTTTTTGAATAATCGCATTATATAAATAAATAAAATAACTAGATTCATTTATGGGAGCTTTATAAAGAGGCTTTAAAAGCATTCAACTTTTGAGTTTCTCATTTATTTGATTGTGTTATAGTGATCAGGCTCTGGAGAGGCTACTCTCAGAACACCAAATTATTAGAGGTCACTAAACTAAAATGAAAAGAAGCGCTGCCTTTTATCTGTTCTTGTTTTTCTCTTTGTCCGGTACAGTTCCTTTCAACGTCACTTGCAAAATGCTGGAAAATGGAAGACACATTTTCAATTACGATTCCCAGAGCCCACAAAAACTGGCAGTAAATTTTCCGGGGCTGGTAGAATAACATGGATATTTCACAATGCCTGTCGACAAAGATCAGATCAAATGTGACGCCATTATTCTGAAGAACAACCTGAAGAGGAGGAATAAATGTCACCATCAACACATGAACGTGGAGTGCCACTGTAAATATATCAGGTTTTTTTCTCACAGAGTGCTGTTCTTTTTCAGGCCCAACTAAACGTGCAAAATATTAATATGTGCTCCGAATGTGCAGTGTCCTGCTGGGCCTGAATCATCCCTGAATGCTTTGACCGCTTCGCCAGTACCTGACACGGTCAGTCTCGTCAGTCACTCGAAACTTCCTGTGTCGTACAGTACGGTCACTTAAGGTTGGCGGTTAGTTGAAATACAGTTCTTTGGTCAGCATAGACACCACGCAGGGGATCTGCTTCTTCTCGCTGAAACGCGGGTCTTCGGACCAGGACTCAAAGCTGGTAGCTACCATGTAGTTGACCCGTGTCAGGATCTGCATTATCTCCAGCTGCTTGCCAAACTCGTTGAGGACGTTGCAGAGCGCCTGGACGAACCAGGAGCCGCGCCCAGGGTTCCTCCATGAGTAATACCCTGGAAAAATCATCATTAATCAGCACTGGAACAAGTTGGATACATCTTCCTCATCGTGGTTAAAGACACCCAAGCGTTTTTCACGTTATCAATAAAATCGTTTACTAAAACATAGACTGTATATACAAAAATGGATCTCATGACAGCTCCCCATAAGTGAAGCCAAAGAGTGTAAATTGCCCCCTGGTAGCTGGCTGTTTTATAAAAAAATGTCTTTCTCTTTAACGTTCTTCATTTTTCTCAGAGATTATTTCTGTCATTGATTGTGTTCCTGTCCAAGTGTTACCTTGGTTATTCTGATGCTATGAAAAAGCATTTTATCAGCCAGAGCTCAACACCACGTCTCCCATCCCGTAATTGTTACAGTGCAGACTCTGTCTCCAATTATAGTTAGGGCTGGTTTATCTGTATATTTAGTCTATGCTTTAAAATATGACTTTAAAACGGTGCTTTACCTGGAACAGTGGAGTAGGCAAAGAGGAAATCTGCCTCTACGGGAATCTTATGTCTTGGATTAGCATCTGTCTCCACGGTGTCGTTTGGCGGACCCGAATCTGTCTGTATACCATCATCAAATTCAGAACCCCGACAAGCCTGGTGAAGTAAATGAAATGACATTTCATTGTGATCCTGAGTAGCTTTCTCAACGATGACCTGGTGAAGCAATTAAAACATTAACTGTTTTTAAAAGCTGGGACGGGCAAAGATTTACACAGTAAAGACTATCCATGGTGAGCTCCTGAAAGACAATCAAATCTGTCTTCTAAACAAAAACAACTGTTTAAGTTACATTATAATCGTCATAAAACCCCTTAATTAATTAATCAAAAAAATTCAAGTCATAGTTTTTTTTATGAAAGAAAGTCTGCCTACCTGGATGAAGAAGAGTTTTGGCTTTCCCACTAAGCTTTTGCACATGTCCCCTCTGAACAGCGAGGTCATGGTCTTGATAGGCATGGCTCCATCTGTGCCGTAGATCATGCCCTCCTCGCCGTGGCTTAGCAGGATACAGGCGAAACACGAGCTGTCACTATGGTCTTCCTCCGAGGCTGACCCATACACACACAGACAAATACTCAACTCTTAGCTCGGCTCGGGCCTCATTACACGTCTCTAACTTTTAAAAAAAAGTCTCAACTTAATGGCCTCATCTGAAATGTCCTCAACAATTCACCTTCTGATTTAAGAAAGTTCATTAAAGCTAATTGGAGCATACAAAGTCTAACGTCTAATTTATCTTTGAAATGTTCTTGTGAAGAACTCTTGGCCAGTTGTCACTAGAAACAAGAGTCATCAGGAGATAACAAATCCCCATGTCACCCAAAACCAAAAATGTCAAAGGGCACCAACTTGTTTTATGATAAACTTTGAAGTTTGTGAGGTTTCATGATTTACATCTTCTGCTCCAGACATTAAATTATTAAAGACACCAGGTGGACATTCAGCCAATAATCGTCAAGACTATGTCATGGAACAAGAAGTTGATAAAGGAACATTTGCAAAGCAAGACAAAATCATGAGGTTTACTTGATCATAGCTCAACCAACTGTCAAAGAATTCTTTAGTTATTTTTTTGCCAAAGTGTTGAGCAGCCTGACAAATGGAAGAACAGCCCGGCAAAGTAAAAGCAAAAAACTGTATGGATTCTAGAGAAAAGCAGCCATCACATACAATTGTATCATGTTAAACACAAGGTTCAACGTAGCTCCTACAAACATGTGACAGGAGAGGTGACCTTTCAACTGTTGTGTTAGGGACAGATCCATGCTGGTCACTAGCATTTATACAATTACCTGTACAACAGCACCACCTGCTGTCTGATATGGTGTTTTTAAGAGAAAAAAAACACCCATTACGATAAATGTGAGCTTGTGCCTCAATGCATCTAAACCAGGGATCAAAGCTAATAAAGCTGAATACGTTGAAAACAAATCTGGCATCAAAAACTATTCTGTAGCTTTTTTGCCATTATAGGAAAATTAACAATATGTGCTTCTAAGACTTTAAACCATTTCCTCCATCGAGAACCAAGTGGTGTTAAGTGATTAGCAGCTAGTGATAGCTGTAGTGGATAATTGAAGTTTGGTTCGGTTTAAATTGAAACTATATATTCGGCCAATGATGAACCGGTAAAAAACGTATATTAAATATTATATTATTATCACCAAATATCTAATCTCACCTAATATGAGTCTTTCACAGACATATCGATATTGGCGTTTCTGTTTTACAGATATGAATATATTTATTTTTCAAAATAGACAATGCGGAAAGGAGAGGCCATTATATTCATATTTTATGTTTTTATAAAGTATACATTTGGCTGTATTTGTTTAGTTTTTTTATTTATGGTTTATAGGTTAAACTATAAATAAAATTTCTTTGATACAAAGGTTAAATAACGGCATTGTTTGATCAGTCAATTTTTTAAAATATGTATATTGGCCAATGTATCGGTATCAGTAATCTTTTACTCTTCATATCAACATGACCCCAAAAAATGCATTCCTGACGATGGAACAACCATTGTAGATCGACAAACCGCCTCTGGTGTTATAAACTTAGTCAAGCTTGACAGAATAAGGCGAGAGGTCGACAGATAGCTAAAAGGAGCAAACACAGAAAGACA